>NW_028324159.1:9858396-10158695 GCF_054372755.1 Phalangium opilio | reverse complement strand
TACTGAGGGTCTAATTATCCCGTCATCTAACATTTCCCTTACATGTTGTTCTATTATTTTCCTTTTCTGGTCATTAACACGATAAGGTGGAGATTTGATGGGCGGACTATTACCCGTATGAATCTCGTGGAAGACTAGTCCTGTTCTTCCTACTTTATCAGAAAACAACTCAGGGAATTTTAATAAAAGAGTTTCTAGTTGATGACGTTGTTCCTCAGTAATAGGGGCTGCGGAAACTGCGTCCCTGATATTCTCTACAATCTCCTTATCTATTGGATCCTTTTCTGATGGTATTGAAAAAGGGATCCTTAAGTTACCCACTAAGCATTGAGATGATTCAAAATCTAATTTGACCCTATTTTCTTCAAGAAAATCTTGACCCAATATAAAGTCACTATTAAGGGAAGGAACTATGTAGAATTTAAATTTGAATTGTTTCTCACTGTCAATTGACTTAAGAGTAAATCCTAACTCGTGAGAACCTTTTGTAAACGTATAACGGCCGTCGCCCCAAACTACACAATCTAATTCTTCATCTTCAGGTAACTCTGAAGAATTTCTATGTTTACAGATTTTTTGCCACTGGTCAAGACTAACAAAAGAGGCATCGGCCCCGCTATCTAATTTAGCGTGAACTGTCGCGTGTTCAAAAGTAACGGGAATAGTAACCCTTTTATAAACCGAACCTTTCTTGACTGATTCAATCCTTAAAGGGAACGCGACACGCTTTTTGTTAGGGGAATTTATTGGGCACCGGGAGAGGGACCACGAGGGACCTCTCCCGTCTGGGCTTCCCACGACTTGATAATCTTTTTTTTTGGACAGTCGGGTGCGAGATGACCTGGTTCTTGACAACTAAAGCAAGTCATAGTGCGTGTAGAGGGGTAAGATAAGGCCAATTGACGACCAGGGGACTTAGATATCTGATTATAATATCTATTAAAAGATCTTTGACCTCTATTGGAATTGTTATTAGACCTGGCCCTAGCTCTAGAGTCTAATGGTTGTAAGGGATATTCCCATTGGGGAGAGGCAGGAGGATTACAAGGGCTTAGACAATGCCCGGGGGAACATTGACTATGGGCGGAGCCCTTGTTAGCAGGACAAGAGAGCTCAGCTGTTACCTTAGGTTTAGGGGGAGATCTCCTCTTTTCCCTTCTCTCTGCATTCCTTTTCCTAACTTCAATATCCTTTCCTATAGTTTTACAGGAATTTCTTAACTGTTCCATTGTAGTAAATTGTAGGAAAAGGAGGGGAGTTCTTAGCTCATCCCTCAAATTGCTTTTAATTATAGGAACTAAATCCTTTTCGGGAAGAGGATGGGTCATCCCTAAATTTAACTTCATAACTTCCTCAAAAAAATCCTCTACTGATTCCTTATCTTTTTGGATCCTATAGGAAATCTTTATTTTTAACTTGGAATCAGCTTCCGAATCCCTAAACTGAACTTTAAAGTGTCTTTGGAAAGTCTTCCACGTTAAATGAGGATGGGAAGAGTTTAAACTACACATATCACCGTACTGACGGATTCAATCTCTATACCAGTACAGGGCATGCCCTCGTAAAAGGAGAGGCAATGCAGCTAACCTCTCCTCATTAGATAACTTGTGAAATTTAGCATACTCCTCAAAAGCAGCTAAAAATTCTGTGGCATTATCGCTAGATGATCCCATAAAAGCCAACCTTTCTGGCGGTTCAATAAGGATTTTTCCCGTCTGAGGAGCAGGACTTCTATTTAATAATAAGGGAAGATCCCTAACCAATTTATCCAAACTAATAGCTATCGCTTTATTTATCGCTACGTTATGCTCTACGGCATTTGCCTGCGTGGTTGAATTATCAGCCAATGTTTGGAGTAACGGTAATATAAAGGCTTTTAATTCCTCATCATTAGTGTTTGGTCCTAATTGAGGAATACTTTGGGGCGGAGATAATTGACATTGTATTCCAATTGTTTTAACTTTAGGGTTAGATACTGTAGTTGAAAAGCTAACTTTAGGCTTAACGCTTGTGGACGTAGATTGGGGAGAAACAAGGGAATCAATCCCAGTTTGAGGAGGGAAATTTGCGGGAGTTGAACTTCCCTTAGGAGGAGGAATATTCTTATGAGGAAATAGTAGATAAGGAGAGAAATCCGATTCAGAAGAGGCGGCCGCTCCCTTCCTTGTCTCTGAAGTCTCTTCATTTTCCTCAATTCGAAGCATCCGGTTGAATTCCTCCAAAGGATTTTCGGTTTCCGGAGGTGCCAGCTTGTCGCCGTTGTCTTCCGTAGACGTAAACAGTTCGTCTTTTGATTTTTCTTCCCTGTTCTTTAGTATTAAGTCATCATCCTCATCCTCGGATACCCGAGGCGATCTCCAGGTTTTATTGTTAGCGTCCGAGTAAGCCATTATTTAATTTAATTCACAATAATCAAAACAGTTCACATCAATCAAGTTAAGTCAAGTTTATACAATATAAATAGTAAGTCATCTAAATTCAGTAATTTTATTACAAAGATAATTTGTTCCTTAATTTAGTGTTTAATTTATTCCTGATTAATTTAGATTTAATTCAGTACAATTATCTTTACAAAATTTAAACTATTTACCAATGTGGAAGCCAAGGCTTAGAGCCACATGGGGGCGGATATCCTATCCAACAATGATAAACAGTTTATACGGGACTGACCGAGGCTTAGTCGAGTCCCTTTTCGGGCGCCAATTATGTAACCCTCGGTACTAATTAATTAAATTAAGGGTGGATTTTCCCGAGGGCCATAAAGTGAAATAAAGACAACTTACTTTGAATATCCAAAAAATAGAAGAATTTCTTCTAAGATTTTTATTGCAATATAATAACGGGATAGACCCAACTCGACCTTACTCTTTATAGTTAGTTTAACAACCAAAAAAAGAACATTTATAAATAAATGTCTGATTGAGCTAAAGTTATGGTCCCCTATAGGCCAGGACAGATATGCCAAAAAAGGGCTTGACCTAGAACATTTGAACATAAAGATGAAAATTGGTACATGTGTTGTTTTTGACCCAACAAAAAATATACTAAAAGTCCCCTGCTGCAGAGCGCGAGCTTTCGCCGCCATCTTGGAAAATGGCCGCCGGGAATTACAGCTACAATGTATTCCACGTTCTTCGTCAAAAATTATGAAAATTGGTACACATTATGATTGGAACCACATGAACATCATGGCAAAATTTTACAACTCTGTGTTCAATAGTTTGGTCGCCATATTGGAAAATGGCCGCCGTGAATGCTAGGTACAGTATATTTCACCATGTTGTTGGAAAATTATGAAAACTGATAGGTATTATAATCAGAGCTGTGTGAACCTCATAGTAAAATTAATCAAAAATGTCTTGATTAGAATCAAGTCCTAAAAAGTATCGATAAGACTGAGGTTATCACTTGACTGAAGGATCAGATATTAATTTTTCTTTTTAATTGAAACTTAAAGGCATGCTTAAGAAAAAACAACGTTCCATTACCGTTTTCCGTTGAAATAACTTATTTTACAGGTAATCAATTTCAAAAATTTACTTATCTCGGGTTTTCGGGCACAATTCCATTCCCCCAAAACATTTTATCATTACATTAATTACTTTTGGGAGAGTACGTGTATGACATTGAGTTTTAAAAGGTTCCCTCATTTGTGCCCGGCATGCTTCGCAGTGGATACGTTTTAAAACAATGGCGGAAAATTAAGTAGGGACAGTTAGATTTTTACTCGTGGTTATGCAAAATGATGTAATGTCTAGTGTACTTCAGTCAACAGTCATACTGTTCATTCTCATAGCTCAGGACATGATTAATGCTGCTCACTATTTCTCTCTCTAGTTTCAAACAATGGTTAGAGACCATTCAGTGCCGCAGGTTGCACATGAATATATTTCAACTACAGTTTACATCAATTCCCCGTGGTCGTACTATTAGAGGGTTAAGCACTAATTTGTTCAGAACATGTCTCGAAAGTGTGCTTGTTGTAAGTTTTTAAAGCAGTGTTGCCAATGTGTGGGTAATTTCCCACATCGTGGGAGATTTAGGTTTGGTTTTAGGCTCTGTGGGGAAAAAGTAATATTTTTCCGAAATCAATCAAATGTCGGAATTTTCCTGTTCAAGGGTTAATAGTGCAAAATTTTCAAAAATGCACTAATTTTAACTGCACAGTTAAAATTAGTGCATTTTCGAAAATTTTATCCGGTTTAATAATTTCAAGCGACATTTTGAAATAAATTCGGTGATTTTAAGTTTGGCACTGAAAAAAAAGAAAGCATATTTTGAGAATTTTAAAGCTTTATAGCATTTGTACATATTGTCAAAGCCATGCGGAGTGATATTCCATATTAAACTTAGTATGATACAATAGTCCAGATAAATATGACTGTAAAAAAGGGGGTGTGGGAAATGCGGCAAATTTTTAAAATGGAAGTGGGAACATCCACTTTCTAACATTAGCAACACTGATTTGAAGGTTTTGGTCATGGCTAAACAGACCGCTCATTCAGTTTTTTATTGTTTTAAAGCTTATTTTGACACGTTATCTCTCAAAAGTTATTAATGTAATGATAAAATGTTTTGGGGGAATGGAATTGTGCCCGAAAACCCGAGATAAGTAAATTTTTGAAACTGATTACCTGTAAAATAAGTTATTTCAACGGAAAACGGTAATGGAACGTTGTTTTTCTTAAGCATGCCTTTAAGTTTCAATTAAAAAGAAAAATTAATATCTGATCCTTCAGTCAAGTGATAACCTCAGTCTTATCGATACGTTTTAGGACTTGATTCTAATCAAGACATTTTTGATTAATATCTGCTCCTTCAGTCTTCATTTTAATTAAGATTGTTAAGAAACTGTTTTACATTTTCAAAATCTACACTAAGCAGAAACATATAAAAAGGGGACCGTAACTTTAGCTCAATCAGTCATTTATTTATAATGATACTCCAAAAAATAAAAACGTAACTCATTGAAAGTTTGTATTCTTATTGTAATTAACATAATACAATTTTTTACAACCCTTTATTGAAACGCGAGGCGCTCCCCTAAAAATTCCACAAATAGGACCAAATTGACAGTTTTACACAATTTTTTAAAACGCTGATTTATGTCTGTTTAACCTTTAGCTCAAACTTTTCATAAGCCCAATATGAAATTCGGATATCCTTAAAACTTCTCAAAGACGATCCGAAATTATCAATTTCGAACTTTTTTTGTAGCATTAACTAACGTCTGTTTGATATTAAGCTTATAAACCTTAAACACAATATAGTCAGGGCAATGCCGACTCAGTTTATAAGGGCTACCCTAAAAGTCCACAAAGGTGATCCAAGATTGTTAATAAATACGCCTAAAAAGTGCCCTCTTCAAAATATGTAGCCGGGGAAAAGAGAGCGTGATCGAGTGGGCCATGCTAGTGGGCACTTTGGTAGTAAGTAACGGGGGTTGGGACTCCAGGGATAGCCCGCTCCATCACGCAGTCGACAACGCAAAGCAACTCGCGCCAGCGTGGGAAATAAGGCGGTAACACAGGGCAAATGACGAGTTTAAAAATTGCCTGGTCCAGTTCAAAAATAAAATCGGAGGGGGGGTCAGTGGTCCACGAGACTACTAAAAAATTCAAGGGTAACCAGAGTCCACACATTAAAATTCTAATATTTTAATTATCCACTTCCTTAGCTTAGCAGACGACGTGCTCTGGCCAATGGTCACGGACCAGTTTATTTATTCCAAGTCAGGAGGGTCTCTGGCCTAATGTCCAGTTTAAAAAAATCCTTATTTCCCACCCTGACTCGCGCTATAGCGCAAGCAGCTTGCGACGTGTTGCGCGTGATCGAGTAGGCTATGGTCCGGTCAAAAGAAATCTTCAGTTCAGCGTTTCAAATAAGGCGGTGGCACAGGGAAAATGACTAGTTTAAAAATTAAATCGGAGGGTGAGCAGTGGTCCACAGGACCACTAAGGAAATTCTAGGGTAACCAGGGTCCAGACATTATCTCAACTATTTTAATTACCCACTTCTTTAGTTTAGCAGACGCCGCGCCCTGGTCAATGGTCATGGACCAGTTCATTTATTCCTGGGCAGGGGGTCGCTGGCCCAATGTCTAGTTTTAAAAAAATCCCTATTTCCCATCCTGATTCAGTTGGGAGTCCTGGAGCTCCTAAAGTCCAGAGAGGCATATGACAAGGATTCATTTCTCATAAGCGAGAATGGCCAACTCTGTTGTGTAAGAGACAGCCTGGCAGCCTGGTATTTTTTTACTTCTAAGTCAGCTGGGTTTTCACCTTTAAAAGTTAATACAGCCCTTTGAATTTAAATAATTAGAAATGAGAAATGTTATTAAATGAATAAATATATACGGTTGCAGTTTTGTCGAAATGAGAGCAATTAAATATGTGCCTTTGATATTTAGCTCTGATAATTTCAGAAAATTAATAAAAAGTAGTGTTATGTATTTAACCAGAATTTATTTTATTGAAATTTATTAATAATTATTTAATTAAAAAAATTGTAATACTATTTTATGTTTTAAATTTTACAAATAAAATTCAAAACAGTAAACATAGGGCAAAGGTTATATTGTATTATAAATAGCCCGTGGGATTGATTTTAGCTATATCGCAATTAGAGCTCGACATTTTCTATCCATTATCCACAAATTAGTAATTAATTTGAATGAAAATAGGTGGATATCTTTTATTAATTGGGAAATAATGCACACACTTTACATTTAAATTTTAGAAGTTAATTTATTATTTACTTTGTGTATATAATATTCAGCATTAATTTCACTAAGGAAAGAAACTAATTACCTACGAGGAATTAACTAGTATATATGTTTAAAATTATAATTTAATCGTTTCAAAACTAATATGGTTTTGAACCGGTTTTAATAATTTAGTTATTAAAATTTGTGATTATCGATTGGTCAATATTGAAAATCAACCAATGGTGGAAATAATTTTTTTTAAACTCAATGAAACTGAAATATCAATGAATCATCTACTGAAAGAGGTATCAACCTATTATTTTTTTTCAAAAGAAGGTAAATAAGGATTAGATGGCTTGCTGCTTCAAACAAGATTTTTAACCATGAATAGAATATTTTGTTAATTTTAGTCAAATTTAGATATTCGGTAATCGAGTTGATATGAATAAAGCCGTTTTTGCTCATGTCTATTTTAAACTTTAATCACAGATTTCGCTTACAATTTCACAAGCATAATAAACACTACTGAAGGGCGCAAATCTATCTGTGATCGGTAATGGTGACCAATATAGCAATTTCCCCAATTAATCGGTTAAACTTCATTTGCACATTTCTATTCATTAACTTGAAATGTTGCGAGAAATTTGAATGGAATATAAGTAGATATCTCTTTCAGAAGATAATTGTTGATGTTGATATTAAAGATTCATTGAGTTAAAAAAATTGGTATTGGTATTTCAAGTAAGCTTAGATATCAACATCGGTAAATTTACGATATGGGCTTATGATGTTAGTCTGTTTATAAGATTAAGTCGTTATTTTAAGTGTCACTAGACAGTATCTACCTCCAAAATCGAGAGTTAGTAACTTTATAACCATCTCCTAGTCAGAGGATATCCGAGGGTCAATTTCTTATATCATTGACTGACGAAGGCTCACTATAGCTTAGTCAACTTTTGGCAAGGCCTAATACCGTTTTTGCATGACTGTCGCCGTCAAATTCCTTTTAAAGCATAGATCATTAGATCATATAGTATCCACCCTTGATTTTCATTACGCAACACACGTTGGATTCGTAAACCTCGACGTGCACCACGATTAGAAGCATTAAAATGCAAAAACAACACACTGACCCCATACATTTTTGGCAAATAACAGAGTTACTACAGCTGTTTTCGGGGCTGAACGAGCGACCGAGAGGGCGTAAAAGAAAAAGCCTCCGGCGGCCGGTCTCTTAAAGGGGGTAGTTTCGAGGGAACGAAATTCAAATGCAAGGCGCGTCCCTTCAACAAAAAACATTGAATTCGTTTTACGCAATTACAGAAGTTCATTTACTTCTGGCAATTATAATATTGAAATTTTATACAATTAAGTAATATTTAAGAAAACAAAGCACTACTTTCAAAGTCTAAACTTTAAAAGTACGACGATACGAGAAGGCGAAGTAACGGGCAACGAGAAATAATCATTTTTATAAACGGCAAAAATTAACGGTAAGCCAAGGCTTAGCGCAATTTCACCGCCTTAAAAAAAGTGCCAAGTTTACAAATAGATTGTGGGACAATAAAAAGGTGGAAAATTATGAAATTAGGCTTATATTAAAGCTTGAAACCTACTTTATATTATATTTAAAATCCATCCATGAGCAAATCCTCAAAACATATGAAAATGACAACGAAAAAGGACCCACTCTAAAATGTTTTCCCCTTAAAAAATGGCGGCCACAAACGGGGTGAAAAAGGGGAAAAGAGCTATTAAAGCAGTCTTATAGGCCATTTCAACCAAAAGGCATTAAGAATAAACAATCGGATTATTATGAGGCAACTATACGTAAAAAAAGGCCAATATTGGTCGCGCTGATATCTACTAATAAAACAGTGTATCCATGCTAAAATATCGCAGATTGGGGTAATTTTTAAAATTTTAAATTAAACATACTTAAAATTAATTTTTCTCAAAAACCTTAAAAATGGTCCTAGAAAAAGGTTTAAATTTTGATATAAAACCGTTCCCAAACGTAACAAACGAATATTTCATTTCAAAAGGGTGGCGACAAAATGGCTAAATTTGAAAAAAACTCCATGTTATTTCTATGGGAAAATTTAACTTTTTCACCTAAAGGGCTGATTAATTTTATGGAAATGAAAACCACCCTTAGCAACTTTATTTTTTATACAATAAACTAATGGGTGGATCTTCTTGAAATTTTAACCACATATTGAGGGCCCGCATTGCAGTTCTGTGGAATTTTTTCAAAGCAGTTAATACGATACAAAAAAAGTTATAACCAATCAAAAAACCATCCTTATACATTAAAGTCGGTATGAAGTCTTATCTAAGAGAGCTATCGCTCTCCTAGAATACTGAAGCCATTAGTCAGATAGTTTGGCCGCCATGTTGGAAAATGGCCTCCATCAATGCCATTTAGATACAGTATATGGTTCAAAAATTATGAAAATTGGTAATTATTATGTTGAAGACCGTCTAAATATCATACATGAATATTGAAGACGTGCTACTGATAGTTTGGGCGCCATCTTCGAAAATGACTGCTCGAAGTGCCAAATATATTACCGATATATAAATTTTTTCTATATTTTTTTATTGAGTAGATGATTTTCATGAACGTATAAAACGCCATAAAAATAAATATTTTCGAGTCTAAATTATCGACCCATCTTCAAAAATGGTCCCTTAAATATTACTATCCTAAAATCTGGAAAAAAGAAAAGGAAAGCCATATTACTCGGATTTTGGTTATGAAAAACCGTTTTATATGTGGTATTTACATTCTAGTGTCGTTAAGGATTAGTTTTAAGACACATTTTTTACATTTCGTTCATATTTCTCGTCCACCTGAAGATTCATTATTACGGCTTATACCTTGAAAATGACCACACATTGCCCAGCAAGCTAATACAGATCGTCTACATTCACAGTTCTTTATACAAGATGTTCTGCAGACTGTAGGTACAAATAATGAGTGGAATAAGTTCATCTGATGCCGGAAGGAGAATGGTGTGAATGGGTCTTCGACTTTCGCGATCGCGAACCAATCCCCACTGTTCGGGATTAAATCGTTTTCTAGCTGTTGTTGGACTTGAAGATACGCTCGGAAAGAATGTAGTTTTGCGGTGTCGGTCGATGGATGAAGCTTAGCGAGATCAAATGAGGACTTGACAGTATATGTGGCAACGGTTCCATTATACGTGTAATATCTACATAGATTAAGCGTGACGTGCCAATTATCACCCTAAAAAAAAGCGAAAAGAAATCTCTCTTCGGCAGCAGCTATGGCTTCCCTAGATGCAATATGGTCATTATAAAAACGCAACAAATTTGTAATATGTTGATTATCTGTCATTACTTTAAACCATGCCTTATCATAACCACACCCAATTACAGCACGTAAATGAAAGAAGTGTTCTCTTAACCTTTTTAATTCAAAGGACTTGTCGTGGCGGAGGGGGCCCGAGTTTGGTGTGACGGTTCGGGAGTTCCTTGGGTTCACCCTTGGTTCAGACCGTTCCTTGCCCCATTCCGTAAAGGTTTTGCTGGGCCGTTTCGGCCCCACCCAGGTGCTGCCTTGGCTCGCCCCCGCTATTGGCAAGCCTCTAGGGGTCGCGGATACTCTATTTGTTTGGGCCGTATGGCACTTTTGTGCTTGGAGAGAACTCCCCCGTCCCCTCGAGCCTTCTGCTGCTTTAATCCTTCCCTGTCACCCACCACCCTCTGACTGGGCTCGCCGCTGACGGTGTCCAGCTTCTGTCACTTGCTCAAGTGGCGTTTGTCGGTCCCACTGGCCGATCTCGTGTGCAATGACGGCGGTTCCGCAGGTTCAATTTGGAATATGATGGGGAGGGGCGCTGTTAAGGCCCCCAGCTATGTGTAGCGCCTATTCAAGGGTTGTGACATGCAATTATTATGAAAAATGTTCAGGATGACGATGAATATGTATGAAATGCTAGAGATCTGTCTAAATTCTAATCTTAAACAACAGTAGAATGTATAAACCCCATATTAAATCATATTCTCTAATCAACATGTTGAGAATAACAGCTTAGAATAACTTTTCTTTCTTTCAGAATTTAGGGCTATGATTTTCATGTGGCCATTTTTAAAGATGGCGTCGATAATTTCGATTTCGATATATCCATTTTTTGTTGTTTATTACGTTAATGAAAATCATCTATTCAAAAAAGGAATTTCAAAAAGATTTATATATTTGAAATATATTTAGCATTTCCAGCAGTCATTTTAGAAGATGGCGCCCAAACTATCAGTAGCACGTCTTCAATAGTCAAGTATGATGCTTAGACGGTCTTCAACATAATTATTACCAATTTTCATAATTTTTGAACCATATACTGTATCTATATGACATTGATGGCGGCCATTTTCCAACATGGCGGCCAAACTATCCAATTAATGGCTTCAATATTTTACTATGAGGTTCACAAAGCTCTGATTGTAATACCTATCAATTTTAATAATTTTCCAACAACATGGTGAAATATACTGTACCTAGCATTAACGGCGGCCATTTTCCAATATGGCGGCCAAACTATTGAACACAGAGCTATAAAATTTTGCCATGATGTTCAAGTGGTTCCAATAATAATGTGTACCAATTTTCATATTTTTTGAAGAAGAACGTGGAATACATTGTAGCTGGCATTCCCGGCGGCCATTTTCCAAGATGGCGGCGAAAGCTCGCGCTCTACAGCAGGGGACTTTTAGTATATTTTTTGTTGAGTCGATAATAACACATGTACCAATTTTCATCTTTATGTTCAAATGTTCTAGGTCAAACCCTAAAAGTCCTGGGCTACTATATATATATATATATATATATGTTTCTGCTAGGTGCAGGTTTTGAAAATGTAAGAGTTTCTAAACATTCTTAATTGAAATAAAGACTGAAGGAACAGATATTAATCATAAATGTCTTGATTAGGATCAAGACCTAAAAAGTATCGATAAGACTGAGGTTATCACTTGTCTGAAGGATCAGATATTAATTTTTCTTTTTAATTGAAACTTAAATGCATGCTTAAGAAAAAACAACGTTCCATTACCGATTTCCGTTGAAATAAATTATTTTACTGGTAATCAATTTCAAAAATTTACTTATCTCGGCTTTTCGACCACAATTCCATAACCTACTACTAGAACGACCAGGGAGAATTGATGTAAACTGGAGTTGAAATTTCATCATGTGCGACCTGCGGCCCAGAAACTCTCCCATAGTCCCAGTGTGTGTAGAACATAATTTTTTCGCTGTTATCTGCCAAAATCAATCTTTATAGGTAGTGCCGCCTCCTCACTTGAATTTTTCATGATATATTAAGATTTGAACGAAGAAAATTCTAGATTACTATTTTCACTACCATGTCCCCCCTAATCAGGGGAATTGAGAATAGGTGCTGACGACAAGTGGCCTTTTAACGCGTTGAAGGCTGATTTCTGGGGTTCCTTCCAACACCATACAGTTTCGTTTTTTAACAGTGAATTTAAGGGCCTAGCTATTTTAGAAAAATCTTTTATAAAACGCCTATAGTATGAGGCCATACCTAGGAATCTCCGAAGCTGCTTTCTTGCCAGTATTCCTAACATCCCAGTTCCATTTCCTTCGCCATATATACGACCGAATCCATGTCTTTCTTAGTGAGAACTCCTGTATAACTGCATGAAATGATTTTTGTGCCGATTAAAACTCAATTTAATTATAATTATTTCGTATTCATTTTCAATATTGTTGATTCAATAAGATGTTTAACTTCACCGTCTACTACCGGAGGAACCAAACTATCGAAGAAGCCCCAAAACGGCAACTGGAAAAACATAATATCATTAATTTCTGGAAATACACGGTTTGCAAAAGATCAGACCAACCCGCCCCCTAATACTACCAACGGATGACGTCATTATACTAAATTATACTGGATGTAAATAAATGTTTGGAATTCACGTTTTATTTTATGCAAGTGGCAAGGTACAAAAGGATATTGGAGAATATGCCTGAATGCAGCAAAATGTTTTAAAGCACAGTCCTACGATTAGTCTTGGAAATTAGGCCTCAAATTACAACCTTTAATCTGTTTGGATTACACGTCAACTTAAATGTTCGATGAGACCACCATTGGGGTGGATGCACTCTTCAAGACGACTGTCAATGTCTTGCTATACATTTACAAGCACCAAACTCATGACGCAGAAAGTACAAGTAAATGATATCAGTGATTTTCTCATCGAGAAGAAGTGTCCAATAGTTTGGGTTCTAAAAATGCCCACCCAAAATGTTACCTTCTATCGCAATTGATGGTATTGATGGCGTAACCAGTGAGAAATTTTTTTTTGGTCCAGTAATGTATGTTATGCCGGTTTACCATACCATCCCAGTGAAATGCAGCCTCGTCAGAGAACAGTTAACTTTCCAAAAATAATGGATCGGCTTCAATAAGTTCGCGTAAAGGTCTTGCCGTATTGCGTAATCCTCGTAGACTTCATTTTCAATTTGTCCTAGTTAGTATAGCCTGGCATTTTGCTTAGAGACGAGACTAACTACAGTAATTCGATCCTAGCTGCTACGTGAAGACGAGCACTTTGCACAACGGCCTTTTTTCTCGGAACCACAGACAACTCGGACCTTCTTTATCAAAGTTCTTCCCAAAGAAACCTTTATGTTTTTTTTACTTAGTCCAATTTAATATTGGCCAACCATTATTGGTACGGTTTTTTTACAGTATTTGTGCCTTTTTAACAGGCGTATTGTTACAGTTGTATCACTACAGACCTTGTATTTTTAATACGACCGGCAATACCACAACGTTGAGCCTAAAAACCAGGATGGTAGATTTTTGGACCTGTCAGAGGTCCAAACATCCAGCGCTGTTACGTGTTGAACGTTAAAGCGGCCTTCACCAAATAAACACTCAAGCCCGCAATCTTTGAAAACTCAACGTTGAGATATTTCCGGTCCATTTAGACATACAGGGTCTCTATTGCAGCAGCTAAGCATAAGAATTAAATAAGAAACACTTGGTTTGCCCAAGTCAAAAAACGAAACGATAAGAGTTTTTCATGCAGTTGACTGAAGCGCGGATATTATTTTTATTTCTGATGAATTTTAGAAACAATCCGTATTTTACTTCTCTTTAGAATTTAATTCAATCACTTGATTTTACTGGCAATAGATTTATTTCCTATAAATTATTATCTCAAATTTTTCAACAACAATTCCACTTTACTAAAATATTTTGTCATGAAATTTATTTTTTAAGGGACATCGTGTAAAAATAGAAAATAACTCGCCTCAAACATTAGGTACGCTGAAACCAAAGTTTATTCAACGTTAAACAATAAAATAAATTAAATCTTATGGACTACATGACTATTCAAATGTACTTAACTTGCAAATTAAAAATCTTAGGTTACTTAGGTTTGATTTCTAGTCAACTTTGACCCCCATCGAACGGTTCCAAAGCCGATATTTTAATTCATGTGTGCTTTGTTCTCTTTGTTTCAACTTAATTCACCTTTGGTAGGCGGGTGGCAACTTAATTCACCATTGGTAGGTGGCTGGCAGGGTTGTCAACTACCTATCCAGTCCGGTTTAAACCACCTGGTTTAATCCGGATTAATCCACTTAAAAAAATCCACCTAAAATATCCGGCTTATTTATGAATGGGGAAAAATTCTAGAGGGCCGGTAGGCCCTTCTAGATAAGATCCCACACCCTCCCGTAATGTTAAATGAAAATTCACAGATTTTCGCCGATTTTCCCATAGGAATATCATGGGGTTTTTGGTGCTCCTGCACATCGAATCATTTAAAAACTAAAGCGAAGTTACGTTTCGGAATACTTTCAAATTAACAAGTAACTATTCAAGGTGTGCCTTTTTCAAGTTTCATCAAAATTAATTAAGTCTAAGTATGTTAATTTAATTAAAAATGTAAGTACCTGAAAAGATTATTCTACAGCAGACGACGCTAATTGTTCATTACTCTACAGTAGACGACGCTAATTTGCCATTTCACCGCCTTGAAACTTTAACTTGATATTTTTCAATAAATATAACACTATATTTATTAAAACTTTCTCTGTCGGGTCTAATTTTCGTTTAATTATGTGTTTCGGTTGAAATTCTATACTTAAGATACCTTTTTAATTTATATTTTAGATGTTAGTTTCGACCAAGGCTTAAGTTGCCTTACTTAGGCCATGGATTTATAATAGAAGCTTACGCTTTATAGATATTTCACTGTAGCCTTCAGTAAGGCGTTTTGATTTTAAACACATTTATGTCACAAAAATTCGCGCGGGTGGGGACTGGGGGGCCTGATTACGTAGAAATTGAGGCAGACTTTTTCTTTCGGCTCACGTGCGCGCTTTTCTAAAAATTACTACTTGATCACGTGAAAAACTTCAACCCCCCTCTGAATTTGCCTCAATTTCTACGTCACAAACGCGCTTGCCAGGCTGGTACTATTTCAGACGAGGAATAAATTATGTGCGCGTTTTAAGGTTAGTGAAATATCAAGGAAGCGTAAGCTTCTATTATAATTCCATGCTTAGGCAGACTATTGAGTGAGTCTATGCAATGGGTGATTGTAAAAGCTTGAAGGATAGATGGATCAGTGTTGGAAATAAGGATTTTTTTAAAACTGGATCTGTGGCCTAGTTATTTTAATTAAAATAACTGGCCACGGTGCCACTCACTGTAAACGTACAAGGGCAGTGAACGCAATGTCATGGATAATTGCAATCGTATAGTGGACTGTAAAAGATACGGCTTTGATAGTTTAAAAATCGTGGCAGGATGTTGGTTTTGAAGTAGACCATAAAGCTCGGGTTCTAAAACGAATTGTGAGCCGTATCGTATAAGAATTAGTAGAAGTGTAGAGCCATTTTTAACCTCGTCCTAGAAGTGAAAAATTTCGCATTTCAGGCAAAAAAATGTTTTATAATAGATTAATACAAATGCAGACTGAAGGAACAGATATTTTATAAAAAAGGACTTGGTTTGCCCAAGCCTAAAAAACAAAACGATAAGAGTTTTTTCCAGTTGACTGAAGCTCGGATATTTTATTTTTCTATATAATTTTAAAGACAATCCGTATTTTACTACTCTTTAGAATTTAATTCAATCTCCTGATTTTACTGGTAATGGATTTATTTCCTATAAATTAATTGAAATAAAAAATTACTTATCTCAGATTTTTCGTGATAAAATTTTACAAAAATGGAATGGAAAAATCTGAGATAAGTAATTTTTTATTTCAATTAATTTATAGGAAATAAATCCATTACCAGTAAAATCAGGAGATTGAATTAAATTCTAAAGAGTAGTAAAATACGGATTGTCTTTAAAATTATATAGAAAAATAAAATATCCGAGCTTCAGTCAACTGGAAAAAACTCTTATCGTTTTGTTTTTTAGGCTTGGGCAAACCAAGTCCTTTTTTATAAAATCTATTTTGTGCCATAAAAATAATTAAAATACAACCAGAAACAAGGCAAAAGTATAGGAAGCGACAACTAAAGATTATTAATTATAAATGATAAAACTAATAGTTATGTTACCAGTTACTGTCCAGTTACAGCTGACAATATTTTACCAGTATTACTCGAACTTAAAACAGAGCGTGGTTCCTGTGGATCCCCTACAAGTTGACTTTCCTTACGAACTCCAGTAGTCCAGTTTTGGCTTGGGAAATCTAGAGGCATTTGTGGGCGAGATTTATACGTGCATGTATAAATCCCGCCCACTAGCCTTTACCAAGCCAAACCCGGAGTTTAGAAGGAAAGTCCCCTTTCAAGGGATCCACTGGAGCCGCGCTAATGTTAGGCTCGTGCACTCGGGAAAGAAATAGATTTCATGAAAACATTTTAGCAGTTAAACTTGCAGATGATTTTATATTGGAACCAGGGCTAGCGGTTGGGGAGTGCCCCAAAGCTTAAATAAGAGCTAAACAGAAGTATTTGCCTTCAAAAAAACCTAAAATGACTCGTGTTTTTAAAAATTCCGGATAAATCCAATAAAAACCACCGGTCTGGAACCACGCTCTGTTTTAAGTTCGAGTAATACTGGTAAAATATTGTAAGCTGTAACTGGACAATAACTGGTAACATAACTATTAGTTTTATCATTTATAATAAATAATCTTTAATTGTCACTTCTTATACTTTTTCCTTGTTTCTGGTTGTATTTTAATTATTTTTATGGCACAAAATTGATTTTTCCCTATTTATAATTAAGCCGGATATTTTAGGTGGATTTTTTTAAGTGGCTTAATCCGGATTAAACCAGGTGGCTTAAACCGGACTGGATAGGTAGTTGCCAACCCTGGTGGCTGGTAACTTAACTCACCATTGGTAGGCGGATGGCAACTTAACTCACCATTGGTAGGCGGCTGGTAACTTAACTCACCATTGGTAGGCGGCTGGTAACTTAATTCACCATTGGTAGGCGGGTGGTAACTTAATTCACCATTGGTAGGCGGGTGGCAACTTAATTCACCATTGGTAGGCGGGTGGCAACTTAATTCACCATTGGTAGGCGGGTGGCAACTTAATTCACCATTGGTAGGCGGGTGGCAACTTAATTCACCAAGGGTAGGCGGGTAGAATCAATGACAAGAAAATTATGGAGCCAGCGCCACCTAGAAGTAGTTTTACGAAGTACTATTTAAAAATAGCGAACGGTACTTCATCATTATCATATTCTTCTTCTACACACCAGGGCCCACTAATAGCCCATCGTATATTATACGATGTGACTTAAAATCTCATTGCTATTTTTGGCGCCCGATCTCTTTCAGGCGCTGACTTAAAGAAAGGGGACAGGAGACGTTCCACCAAAGATATAATGATGGATACTTGAAATGGGTTATTCACTTATGACAACACTTACTTCAGTGGAACAATATGTTAGAAACGGGCGGGCTTCCATCTGCTCTGATTAATTCTAGCGTATTTTGAAAGGTGCATGTTATTTTGAACTTTTTGTTTCGGAATATCGCACCTGTGTGGAAAATGTTTTTATTATATGTATACTATTATTACACATTATCTTAAAATTATCATTGAAAATCCTGATTTACAATACTTGTTTTGAAATAAACCAAAGCAGCTCTAAAACTAACGGTAAACCAAACCCTGTTCTATGCACATACGATAGTAAACGCCAGTGCTGTTATATTTTATAGTACCATTTCAACGGATGAAACTGAAAGAGCCTAATAAAGTATTTTAAGAACGTAAACAATTTTGCACTAATATCAGAAGTAAATGCTGTTTGAAATGGTTTATTCATATTCGAACCACAATGCTAAGAAATAAGATTAACTAAGGATTAGCTGGAGCGATTAGGATCGAACTTAAGTTTAAGGTCAATGTAATTGCAAGTCGAAAGGCAAATATCAATGTTTCGGAAATTGTTATTGTCCATGGTTAACATATATTTTTATAATATATTTTAAATATATCTCCACGCGTAATCTTCTAATATATACAATAGTTTGCAAATGTCAATGTCTTGCTCTTGATTGACCCGGAAACCCACTCGAGTACCTTAAAGTTTCAGGTTTGAACTTAAAGGAAGGGAATTTCCTTTAAACTTTGAATCTCATTAAAAATAAATATTCTTTAAATGATAGCCTCGGTCTGAATAGGAATATATTTTAAAAAATTGGAAAAATGTATTTTTTAAGTGTTTGGTAAATGAAACTTTCGCTTTAAATTTAGAAATTACAAATTCAGAGTGTTTTGTCCTATATTTCGTACACAGGAGTAACTTATATATATGTAATTAGTTTCAGTTTTTTTCGATGACCCGATCAATTCGTAACCTTCGTATTTTTTTTTTAAATAGAACAAATAATAAGTCGTGCGATAAGCTATATTCTATTCCTTTGTTCAATCATCGCCATTGGCTCTAGTTTTCATTAGGTCAGAAATTGAAGAAAATATAACTTACAGTTTGTCTTAAGTAGAGAAGAATCGTTCTTTTATGTTCACTTTCTATTATCGATACGATGCTCTGAACGTTGGTACGTCAAATTATAATTTAATACTCAAAATGTTATAGTTTAGAACTCGCATTGATTCTTGAAAGTTTACTTGAAGTCACTTAGAAAGAGATTCATCAATTCACTGAAATTCGATGATACGTGGATAACGTAAATTTAAGCCCTATCGTGAATTCACTCGAAGTTCGGGTAAGGTGCGGCCAGTCGTGTGAACTCACTATAAGTAATATAATATTTCCTTTTCTGCCTAACTGACTTAGCAAGAAGAAAGAATGAAAATATCGCAGTGATGGTTTTAGCCTTCCACTAAGCTTTACTAGGCATAAAGTTCCCAAGATACTTGCTATACTTTGTTATGCTAAAGCTTAGTGAGAGCTTGCTAGTTCGTAAATTCTTTTAGCATGTCCTAAGTTAATCTTGGACCAACGCTATTCTACGCTAATGACTAAAACTCTTAACTTACAGTCGTATTAATGAGAGAAGTTGGTTTAACCCTTTCCATGTTGAAAATAGGGCTGATGTATTCAAACTAAGTGTTAAAAGTATAGACAAAAATTTTCAGGTTCTATTTTATGAAGCTATTAAGACGATTGTACTTTACCTAGTGCCGTTCTACGCTAATGACTGTAGTTCTTAACTTGTCCTAGTTTTAATGTTAGAAGTTTCTATAACGCTTTTCTAATGGAAATTTGGTCTGCTATGTATATTCAAACTCAAGTCGAAAGTTTCCACAAACCATTACGTTTTTCTCTTTCTCGTGACAATTGCATTCAATATTTCGAACTTTTAATCAATGTAGACGAAAACTATAATTATGAAGCTTTTATTTCATTGAAAAGATAATGTGAATCATATAGTAAAATTACTTCAAGTTTTAAAAATTTCCTTAAGATATCTAGTATTGACCTCGATTTCAGAGGATTAATTATTCTAGAATTTCAAAAATATTTCTCGTTTAATCTTTAATTGATCCATTTACCACAGTTTGATAGTAGAATACTTCTCTAATTTAGGGGTTAGTAAATTGTTGATAGGATTTCACATCTTTGCCGTAGACCGTAGCTCCAAATGTTTTAACCTCTGTTGTTTGCAGTGTTAGAATGGGTCATGCACGTCATTTTGCCAACATGATATTTCAGAAGCTCCTTATTTGCAAACACGATATTTCAGAAGCTCCTTATTTGCAAACACTTTGAAGAGAAACGAAGGGTTAAAATCAAAATAGATCTAGGTTGCCTGCAGGGTTATAATAAAAAAAAAGATTTTTATTGGGTTAACCTATAAATATCCCATTTAATAAATTACATCACTAATACCTTAAATTTTTGCTCAATTTAAATGCTAAAATATCGTATTTTTAAAGAGAGTTTAAGATATTTTTTGTTTAAACTTAAAAATAATTATTCAATAATATGCAATTTTTATGAAACATTTCACCATTTTTTTTATTAATCAGCTACTTTTGGATGGCAGTTAGTGCAATTCAGGCAACTGCTAAATATAAAAACCCAAAATTGCAATAAAAACCAGAAAACCCAATAAAACCCGAAAGGCTGATTTTTATTTCACTACGGCTGTCTGAAACATCACAATCTGCCTCAGTAGAAAGGACACTCGTGCGGGATATGAAATATAATAAAAAAAGTGAAACAATAGGGGCTGAAAAAGCGAGCATGAGGTAAACATTTCTTTACTAGACGCCATACCTCCAGTTCTGAGCGAGACTGATAAATATTAACTTAACAGTAAAACTCGCAAGTCGCAACAGACAGCTAAGTCTTTAGAAGGGAAGTTAGCCCCTAGCACCAATAGTTGGGCACTATCATATCATTTGCTAGTTCTGTTTTACCACTTGATACGATAGAAAACTAAACCTGCCCCAATAAAACTATTAATTTTGATAGTTATTTTCAAGGAAAATTTGAATTACAATGATCGATTGAGTTTGATAGCTTAGAAAGTGCACTCAAAGATGATATGAATCATTGATTCGTTGAAATCTTTCTCGTGATCTATCTACTATCCCCATCTTTTAGAAATCATAAAAAATTATAGGCATTATTCCTTGAGAAATATATCGATTTTTTAAGTTATTTTATTTGGCGACATCTGTTTTCTGATTTCATTTTAAAAAAATATTACTTGTATAACTAATCTTTGATAGGCAATTTTGATAGTTATGAAAATTTCTAGAAAGATAAGTCGTTTCTTGAATGATATCGAAGTTTTAATATATTTGAACGTTAGAAAGCGTAGGATTATTCTAAAAGAAGATTCTGTACTCTGTACTTGCTGGTCGTTACAACCCTCTCAAATAAAAAATAAAATAAACAAATTGTTCAACACTTCAAACTGTGAACGACGACTCGATGAGGAAGGACCACCCGTCACGTGACACGATTCCACGAAATCATCCAAATGTAGAAGTAGATATATTAAAGTGTAGATTTTCTGATTTTTATTACCCACAGTTTTTAATTGCAATTTTTGCCTTTGATTATTATTAGTTAACAGTAAAGTAGATGGTTTAGATTAAATCAAGGGCGAATAATTTCAAAAAGTTTGGATAGTAGCTTTTGAACTAGAGACAGTTAAAAGTCAAACTTGAGAAATGAGATTATGCAAATTATATGAATATATGAAAATATTAGAAATTCTACAAAACCAGGAAAAATCAGGAATCGACGAAACAGAGTAAAATTAGGTAGAGACCAAATGAGTTTGATCGAAAACAGTCAAATTTAAAGTCCGGAAATTAAATAATCGATTAACTCAGTCGTTTCTAAAGATTTAAATTTAATTTGATATGTAAAAAATCTAGCTAACAAGGAGAGCCACTCTAACATATAGAAGGAAGATTCGATAGTTTCACCATTTATGATTTGTTGAGAGGGAAAAAATCTATCTAACTTAATGCCAGTCTAAAATATAGGTAGAAGAATTGATAGTTTCGCCAAATATGATAGTTTGAGATGAAAAAGAGATACTATCTAACCAGCAGTGTCAGTCTAAAATATAGTCAGAAGAGTTTATTTATTTATTTATTTAGGTTGATGAATACATGCAAGCCTTATAGGCTTGGGTAGTACATTTGTTTTACTCTCTTGTAAATTTATATTAAGATAAGGATTGAGACTTCGACTTCGCAAAATGGAGGGATAATTCTGTGCGAAATTTAGCTTTATTAGTGAGTGACACAATTGATTCTGGGAAGGTATTCCAATCAGTGATGACTGTATTAGTATAGTGGTGTTGCCTAATGGTTGTATTTGCCCTTGGTTTTTTGAGCTTACGGGAGTGACCTCTTGTGAAAGAGTCGGACTGAAGAAAGTGTCGATATCTAATGCAAGTTTATTGTGGTAAAATCCTTTAAATAAAACTTGTATTTTTATCTGTATTTTTTATTTATGTAAATAATTGAAAACATTTGTACCCAAAAATAACCTAACCAAGAAAAAGTAACCTATAAAGAAAAAATAACCACCTGCAAAATATCTCCTTCAAACTACAAAAGCTTAAAAACCCAACATTCAATACCTTGTCAATACTCAAAAAAGAACAAATTGTAAAACCGAAAACCGTGAAAACACGCCCAGTGGCGTAACAACGTTTGTTGGGCCCGCCCGCAGTCCGACAATATGGGCCCCCTCTTAAGTGTCGAGCTTTCAAAAAAGTATGAAAGCATCATGAACGTTAGTACTTTTCCCTTTCACAATTTATAGCAATGCGCCTTGTCACCGCTCTCATACTAAACTGCAATACAGGGCCTCAACTCTTTTAGAGAATTTTTAATACAAAAAATAGGATTCTCTTCGCAAAAGTATAGCATTATATAGTGTTATGTGGGATCGCTGAGCGATTATGGATTAAATAGCGAGACTTAAACTAGGATAAAATAGCAAGCTTTATTTACTCGTTGTGATGTCAGCGCGTACAAGATAAGAAGACTGGCTTAAGGCCGCATTGTTATTTTTGAGTTAGCTCAGAATGCAAACTAATTGTTATCATTTCATTAAAAATCGTATAAGTTCAATTATGTGAGAATTGAAGATAAAAAATTCCTGAGCGAGCGAAGCGAGGTCCGCGATTTTTTGATCTCACCAAATGAGATATCACTATTTCTGTGTTAAAACGTCATACAGCTGGGATTATAAATAATTACTTTGAAATCACTAAAATATAGGACTTTATTGGACGATTTGTCAAATTGTAGGACACTTTATAAAATATGGGAAAAACAGTCTATAAGGAAAATTTTGATAGGGCCCCGAAAAGCCATGGGCCCGCCCGCAGTTGCGGGCTCTGCACCCCTGTAGTTACGCCACTGGTAACAAAAATGAAAAATGTCGCGAGATTGAAAGTAAGAATTACGATTGAGGGATTATTGACCATGCAAAAAGGTTAAATTGAGTAAAAGTGACCTGGCCAGTTAAAACCGTGCTTGTATCGCGTTGGAAAATTGATTGACTGATTAAATACAAAAAATAAGTTTAGATTAAAATTTGCTTGACAAGTTACACGAGAACAAAGAGTAATGTTAGGCCTTGGCTGTAACTACTTACTTGAGGGGCAGCTTGGATTCCAAAGTAAAGTTTCACAATCTACAGGCTGTTTGTATTTGACATTTGAACCCGTTTTCGGGCCGCAAAATAGCGTGGTTAGAAAAGAGAAGACTCGCAACCATCCACTCAAGCGGTAGGAAAAAATTGAAAACTTAAACAGTCCAGGAAAACTGTAGGAAAAAAATTTAAATTAATCTCGATAGCAAAGGTGTTCTTTAGGCGTCTCATTTCTGTTGGCAGATAACGCGCAGGCATAGCAATATTTATTACGTACGCCTAGAAACAGAAGCTTTTTCGTCACTCGTCCAATAATACAAGCCTTTCAAATTTATGAATGATTAAATTACTGAGCATTACTCTTAATTGTAGTATTTTAATTATTACCACGCCAGACGCGGCGTTGTAGGTTTGACCTTAACTTCTTTTGCACTAACCACCATCAAGATAAACCGTTATACATGGAACACCATCATCGTCTACGTGGTTTTGGGCAAGAGCTTGTAACGGATCCCCCTTGGAAAATTAATGTCTGGCCGATCGTTGTGGAGGGTTCGCGTTACAAGTCCCTTAGGTTCAATAGCGCGGGGAGTTTTGTATGCTTGACTTCAAACCGTCACTATCGTCCCGTCGAAGAGGACTCTGTATCGTGTCTTTCACGGTATAATTTTAGATTTGGGAACGATTCGGGAGTGGTCATTTAATTTATAAAATTATTGAATTCAAAAATATTTATCCCGGAAAATAATTCATTGCAAGAAAACTCAAAAATAAGTAAGTTACATTTAAATCAATTAAGTTATAAGTTTATAACTTGAAAAAATAAAAATCGGGAAATCCTTCTCGAATATTCTAGAAGGTAGGGATCCAATATGGCGGCGTTCTGTCTAAACTTGAACTAACCTGAAACTAAGTACGCGAATCGGGCCCGATCACCCCGCCGAAAAAAAAGAGACAGAGACTCAGAAAGACGGGCACGGCACCATTTGTAACGGATCCCCCTTGGAAAAGTACTGTCTGGCCGGTCGTTGTGGAGGGTTCGCGTTACAAGTCCCTTAGGTTCAATAGCGCGGGGAGTTTTGTATACTTGACTTCAAACCGTCACTATCGTCCCGTTACACAGTAAAAAATAATGGTCTTAGATTAAACCCTTGAGGGTTTTTGCACTTTTGTCAGAAAACCAGTACCAAAGTGGTTTGTTTGGAAACCATTAAAGGGAATTTTTTCCTATCCAAATAACACTTTTGTTCAAACCATTTTACATCTCTAATTGTTATTCATTTCTACCGTTTTTAAACCCTTACAGGTGGTATATTCGACCTAATGTGGTACATTTCTTTTCAATTAGTGGTTAGCGTCTCAACCTTTCTCAAACCACTTACTTCGTTATTCTAAGCCATTTTTGATTTTAGAACAGCCATGTTTAAAACCGAAATGGTGGTATATTCTACCATTAAGTGTTGTTTAAAGAACCTTTTTTAAACCTAGAACACTGTTGGAAAAAAGGGGGTTCACTTGAAACCTTTTGGGGACACTTCAAAATTTCCCCGGTTGAAAACTCCGCTAAGCCCCACGACTCCTTATTCAAACCCCTAGGGTTTTCATTCAAACCCCCACGTGTTCTTATTCTAACCCCCGCTTGTTCTTATGCTAACCCCGCTTGTTTTTATTCTAACCCCCCGCTTGATCGTTTTCTAACCCCCCGCGTGTTCTTATTCTAACCCCCGCTTGTCCATATTATAACCCCGCGTGTTCTTATTCTAATCCCCCCACGTGTTCTTATTCTACCCCCCGCCCTCCACGTGTTCTTATTCTACCCCACGCCCTGCACGTGTTCTTATTCTAAGCCCCCAAGTGTTCTTACTCTAACCCCCCCACGTGTTCTTATTCAGACCTCGCGGGCTTTTAATCAAACCACGCTCTAAATTGGACTCATATCCAGCCTTCAGTGTTAACATTCCGGCGTACTCCGAACAGATATATCATAAATGGTAGACACGCCATTGAATAATACTTTCTTATTTACTTTGAACTGCAAAAATTAACGTTTTGGATATATATAAATGTAGTATGGTTTAACTAAAATGTAAACACCCATTTCAATTATTAATATCAAAAGATGTTCTTGAAATAACGTAATGAAACGGAGCTTTATAGCTACAAAACTAGTAAAGGCATCGCATTTCCGAAAAATATTTCCCAAATTTTCGTTTTATATTGTGAAAAAAAGGTAATTATAATTTTGTTGTATTTCTTTACACACCAACACAAGGAAAACTGCTAAAGTAGTGTACTAATGTAACAACGGACGCTTACAGACACACAGACAGACGACTTTATTACTCTTTCTGTATTAAAATTGAGCTTAGAAATAAGAGTATCTTAAAATATCAAAATAAATGTAATTAATATTATATATTTTCTTCGTTAATATTTCATCTTATTGCGCATTACATCGTTTTAAGAAAGAACAATTAAACATTCATGAGAGACTTGACTAATATTGACGTTTGAAATGAAGCATACGCCGGTTGTTTCGCCATACGGAAATCGGTAGTATATAAAGGTTTCGAATTCCAATGATATAAATGACAGCGCAATTGCATAAAGCTTTGGAGGACGCACTGAGTTACAATCTCTTCGGAATTTTAACTCAATCACACAATAAAACTTGAATTTAAAAAAATTGCGCCATCTTTTGGATAAAATTGAGTTGGCATAAACCAGAAGCTGCATATGGGCATCTTTCGCATATAACCTAATTTTGATTACTAAGACCTTGAATTTTAATATTAAACTTTTAATTGGTTTCTGGATTTTTTACCTCTCCGAGTGAAGATGACGGTACGGAGAGGTATTACATCGGACTTGCCTGTCAGCGCGTTCGCACATGAAAAATTGGAGCAAACGCGTTCACAGGAAGCAATTTTTGGTTTCTACTCCCATCGTTTCACCAACGATGCACGCAGTAACGACTTTTCTTATAATATATGATTTATTGTGAATCAAGCGCCTTATATACCCCAAATTTCCAAAAATTGTTAAAGAGGCATTAACTTGTATTCAATCGTCAACAATAGCAATGTTTTAAATGATTTTAGGAATATGGTTTCTTGAAACGATTTAACTAATATTAAGGTAAGTTAATTACGATTAATATAATAATTATCAATTATATTTATTTGATTATAAGAAAAACCTCTTAATTTCGTCTCGACTTGGAGTAGTATATTTTAGTTTCCCAAATTATAATATTTTATCATAAGAAAATAGCTCATAGCTCCCTGTAAGTATGAAACTCTTAACAGCATTCTCTTCCATATTTTCCCGGCGCATCGTGCTTTTCGCGAACCCCTTAGGCGGCGGTGCTGGTTTTGTGCCCACCTATTGTAGTACCAAAACTCCTCCCACAGGGTGCAAAAGTGTAAGCGCGCTAAATCTGAAAGCAAATGTTGTAGTATGAAAATATTCTACGATTCATAATTATAGGGTGCAATATATTATTTTCTTATGAATTTATTATTAGTATTTTTAATTGGATAGCTAAATTGTTAAAAGTTTCGGGAACTCAAAGGTTTTTGAAATTCCAGCATTACCATCTTTCAAGGTTCTTTTTTCAGAAGTAAAAGAGTTTGTATTCAGCACATACGTATTATATGTTTTTTTAAAATCGAAAGAAGACCCTCTTGCTTCTTTTTTAACTCAAAGAGGTTTACGCTGTTTGTTCAACCTATGTCAACCTTGTTTTCTAACAGTGAACCCTCAATGGTTTGCAGTTTTTTTAGGTACCACTTTTAAACCAGCAATGGTTTGCAGTTTTTTGAAAGCACCACTTTTAAACCAGTAATGCTTTGCTGTTTTCTATGCACCACTTTTAAACCCTTAATGGTTTGCTGTTTTTAGCATTACCATTTTTAAACCATCAAGGAGTTATCTTGAAAGGGACTACATGGAAACCATTTTTTCACAGATCTCTGGCATTTCTTTTTATAAACCAGAAACGGTTTATCAAAGTTGTTTTAAACCAGTAATGGTTTGCTGTTTTTGTAGGCGACCCTTTTAAACCATTTAGTTGGTGCTGTAAAACCCTTAGTGGTTGCTGAGAAAATCATAAACCCTATATAAACCCTTTGAACACCATTATTTTTAACTGTGTGGAATGACATTAAAGTGCACTAGAAATCGATAAATAGATCTATTCACCGAAAAATCAGTCAGATCTACACTGCAGTTTCCAAAGAAGAGATTGGCATGGAGTGAGTACGACGGTGTTGTGGATCCCCCGAAAATATGTCCGTAAATAACTCCATAATTGTCAAAAATGGTGGGGAAGGTGGAGATTACCAAAGTTTTGATCAGGTAAAAAGTTTTGAGCTGAAAACGCGAAGGGCGGTCTATTGTAATGGCAGACTCTAAGGTGTGCCAGCGTAGAGTACGGTGATTAATAAGGTCACCAATGGTTCGTACACCGGCAGTTTTAAGACGGGAGTGAAGCGAACCAAAAAGTGGCTCACCATCCTTCTCATGGACAAAGCGGTTATCGAAGATATTGATGGAAAATACTGTCACGCGGTCGCATAAGTCGAGCGACAGTTGAATTGGGGAAGAAAACCACGCTTTCAGACACGAACCATGGGATGGAATCGAAGAAAACGAGAGGTGTGGGTTTTCGAAAAAGGTCTTAAGATCGCGGAGATCAGGGAAATGGCTCCGAAGAACCGTGAAGGCGGTGTTACAGTGAGGCGCCAAGTCAGGATCCCCACGAAGGAGGTCAGCCGCTTGGACAAGACGGAAAGCCCGGACCTTCATCGCAACGTCGACTAAGCCCATTCCGCCGCACCGTTTGTCAAGAGTGAGTGTCTTCAAAGGTACCCAATGAATTCCATCCCAAAGGAAATGAATGAGTCGTTGTTGTACAGTAGTGAGAAAATCAGGAGGTGGGTCAAGTACTTTAAGTCTATGCCATAACACCGAAGACGCGAGCTGATTTATGATCAAAACATGACCATAAATGGAGCATAAGTGCCTCAGTCTATACCAACGTCCAAGTGTGCGTTGTAGACGCGTTAGGAGATCGGGCCAGTTGTTTTTTTCATATTCTGGGTCATTGCCGAGGAAAACTCCGAGAAACTTTCCGCCGTCAAAACGCCAAGGAATGTTTAAGGGTTTGTCTACACGGTTTTTCCACGAACCTCACCAAAGGCCAAAAGACTTGGTGAAGTTCACAGAAGCTCCAGAGAACCGACAGTAGAGATCTAAGGCCTGACGCAGAAGCTGGAAATCGTCTACAGACCGTATGAAAACATGAGGTCGTCAGCATATGACGTGTAGGAAAGCCTCGTATGTGACGAAGAGGCTTTTTTGGTGAGAGTTCGTTGTAAGTTCAATAGGAGCGGCTCAATCGCGAGGGAGAAAAGGAATCCTGACAAGGGGCAGCCTTGCCTTATACCGCGACTAAAAGAGATCGGTGAGGAGAGCAAGCTATTATTCCGAACCCTAAAGAACGCGTTGGAGTAAAGGGCCTCAATTTGCTGGACGAAAATAAGCGGAAAACCGAGACAACCGAGGAGACGAAAAAGGTAGTTGTGGTCAACCCTATCAAAAGCTTTCTCAAAATCAATATTGATGACAGCTAAGGCCTCATTCTGGCGGTTTGCAAGATAAATTATGTCTCTGAGTGTACCAAGTGTTTGAAAAATGGACCGTTCCGGTATGGAATAGGTTTAGCCAGCACCAACCAAAGAGCCGATGACCTGATTCACTCTAAGCGCAAGTAGCTTAGAGTAAATCTTATAGTCGGCATTAGTTAACGAGACAGGCCTCCAGTTTTTCAAATCAAGTAGATCACCGTGCTTAGGGATTAAACTGACGACAGATTCTGTGAAACGTTGGGGTGTTGTAAAAAGTCTTTAAAGGCATTAAGCATATGAGGACCTAGGTGTGTTTTGTTACTAATTGGTGCAGTTTTTGGACTAATTCAACTCGGCCCTTAAACCGAATAAAACTTAGTAGATGTTGTTTTTTCAGTCGGCAACATTTATAGCGAAAAATTAGCTCTCCCCTATAGCTCACGGTAAACCTTCCCCACAACCTCAGACTCACTCCAACTTCAGGCCTAAAATTCAACATAGATAAATGTGCAATCCTACATTTAGGTTCTTTAAACCCGCACTTTACGTATCACCTTTACGGGTCTCCCATTAGAACTTCTTTATCTGAGCCTGACCTCGGTGTTCTAACGGATCCGCACCTCAAATTTTTTAACCACACTAACAAAATCGTAAAGCGCATTCACACCCTCTCAGGCTTAATAAGGCGTACCTTCAACCATAGGGCCCCAAAACTAATAACAACTATATATAAAGTCTTAGCACTACCAATATTGGACTATATGCTTCCCCGATATGGACCCCTTCCTCATCTCTCGATATAAACGCCCTAAATTTACGAAAACTTTGAAACTCTACCAGCCCCAGATCGCCTAAACAAACTAAAATTAGACTCAGTCAGCACACGTCACCGTATCACTAACCTGTGTCTCTTACATGACTTCTTCAACAATTGTTATTTCTTGCGGGGGGGGGGTTTAATAGTTTATTTTTAAGGATCCCCGTTTATCCTTTATTTTGTTAGACTGTATATTTTGTTCATTGAAATGAGTTGGTTTTAAAGTTATCTAAATTCCTAATTCGTGTGAATCGTGAGCGCGTGATGGTGAAGTAAACTACTAAGTTTAAACAACTAATAAAAAGGTTTATTTTAATGCTTATAGTTACATTGGTCGGTTCGGTAGCTCTGTGTCAGGGAGGGACAGAGTTTTGGGTTGCTTCAGGTGTTTAGAGTTTGAAGCGAAGTTGCGAAGTGACTCTTTTTTACATCGATTCTATAGATGATAACGTGAAATCATGAAATCCGCCCCCAACTTCCTTCCCCCTTGGTCAGCGTGTTACTCCTGGATTAGGGTTAGGTCAGGTCAAGGGTTAAAGTTTTTTGCTCTCGGCAGTGGCGTAACTACAGGGGTGCAGAGCCCGCAACTGCGGGCGGGCCCATGGCTTTTCGGGGCCCTATCAAAATTTTCCTTATAGACTGTTTGTCCCATATTTTACAAAGTGTCCAACAATTTGACAAATCGTCCAATAAAGTCCTATATTTTAGTGATTTCAAAGTAATTATTTATAATCCCAGCTGAATGACGTTTTAACACAGAAATAGTGATATCTCATTTGGTGAGATCAAAAAATCGCGGACTCAGGAATTTTTTATCTTCAATTCTCACATAATTGAACTTATACGATTTTTAATGAAATGATAACAATTAGTTTGCATTCTGAGCTAATTCCAAAATAACAATTGAATTTCGCCTTTAACCTTTCATTTAAATATCAAAGCCCACAGATTGAACTGAATTATAGCAAAGATCTTTAATATATATTTAATTATAAAATAGAGTTTTGAAAATATGTCATCTCTGAAAACATCTGACGCTTTTAAATAGCTAGATTTAGTCATTATCAGTCACTTTTGAGTCTCTTTTTGCTTACAGTTTCATTTAATTAATAGGCACTGTTTGAAGTAATCTAAATCTATGTCTGTGTGAGCCCTTCAGTATTTCTTTAGATCCAGGTGCGAAGTATGGGTCTTACGTTCCCAATAAAATAAAATTATCCACACTCTAAAATTTATGAGTCCTGACCTATATTTTGATTAATCTAGTCCTGTATGATCCTATAATTTGATTAATCTGGTCCTGTATAATCCTATAATTTGAGTAATCTGGTCCTGTATAATCCTATAATTTGATTAATCTGGTCCTGTGTAATCCTATAATTTGATTAATCCGGTCCTGTATAATCTTATAATTAGATTAATCTGGTCCTGTATAATCCTATAATTAGATTAATCTGGTCCTGTATAACCATATAATTTGATTAATCTGGTCCTGTATAATCCTATAATTTGATTAATATGGTCCTGTATAATCCTATAATTTGATTAATATGGTCCTGTATAATCCTATAATTTGATTAATATGGTCCAATATGTTAGATTTGTTAGATAGAGATAATAACTAAAAAGTAAAATTGATAAAAAACACTTATAACAGAAGAGTAGTTAAAAAAGGTATATAGGGAAACATATATATAAAGAAGGAACGGTGCGGCCTTAAGCCAGTCTTCTTATCTTGTACGCGCTGACATGACAACGAGTAAATAAAGCTTGCTATTTTATCCTAGTTTAAGTCTCGCTATTTAATCCATAATCGCTCAGCGATTGCACATAACATGGTGTCAGAACTTCCCACGTCCCTCCACCGATAAACTTCGCCGATACCGGACCCGCCACCAGCATACTCTGTTATCATGACGACAACCGCCTTCCAAAGCCGGCCGCCCTTCAATCCGGGCAACAACAACCCGGCCGCTCTATGGACCGAATACAAAGACAGTTTCATTATTTACGCCATTGCCGCTAAATTAGCCTCCGAGGATCACCCAACGCAGATTGCCACCGTCCTACACATTTTGGGTCCGTCCGGCAGACGAATCTACGACACTTTCGATATCACGCTACCAGAAGCCGAAGAACTCGCCCTCAATCACGTCTACGCCGCATTCGATACCTACTACGAACCATATAAAAATCTCGTCGCCTTTCGCTATCTATTTTTCACTACACATCAAGGTTCCCATCAGCCTTTTGCGGAATTTTTAACCGACCTAAAGACTAAGGCACGCAACTGCGAGTTCGGCCCCCTTCGTTCATCGGTCATATGTACGCAAATAGTATGTGGACTTAAAAAGGAAACGACGCGGAAAGAACTATTGGCGAAGCGAAATTTAACACTCGACGTAGCAATCGCGACATGCCAGGCTGAGGAAGCAGCCACGCAACATGCATCGGCCATCAACGCACAAGCGGAAACACAGTCCACGACACCAGCCATACTAGACGCTATTCAACGCCGCTCCTGGCGGCCATCACCGTTCGTGCCAAGACCACCTCACAACAAGCGAACCAGGCACCGACCACACACTGGACACGACAGCGTAACCCCTCAGCCAGGCCCAATCCGTCATACACGCAACCGCTCCGCCAAGAGTCAGGGCATAGAGTACTATCAAGCAGACGTAGCCAAAGCAACCGCTGTCCCAATTGCGACACTTCACATCAACCGGACCGGTGCCCCGCTCGAAATGTGGAATGCTTTCAATGCTCCCGCCGTGGTCACTGCGCAACATGCTGCCGAGCACGAAACATCCATGAAACGACATACCAACCCGCCACGACCTGGAATGAACATCACGCACCAAACACTGTCGATTATATGGAATCATATCATCCCGAACCATACTACGACCGCAGCTTATATTATGAAGAAGAAGACGCACACACGCCAGTATGCAACGCCATCACGCTATATTGCCACAATACCAAAGCATCGCCAAGCGCAGGGGACGAATGGTTTGAGACGATATACTTTGCGAACTTTCCCGTGACCATGAAGCTCGACACGGGGTCACAAGTAAATATAATACATACCGGCATTTATGAACAATTTCCCATCAAGCCACAACTACACAAACCGCCGTTCGGGGCATTTCATCGACGTGATAGGAGTCATATACGTCAGATGCGCCTCATTCCGGGGCCCTGCGGATCAATGCTTTTACGTGACCCCCCCCCATCGGACAGTACCAATCTTGGGAGCCCGGGCAGCAGTGGAGCTGGGATTGATTACACGACACTTGAAGCCACAACCGTGCCGCCGTCCAAGTATCAGTCAAACCACTGACCTACTCATGAGCAATCCACAAACAAGGCCAGAACCAGCATACATACCACCAGCGATGCCCACACCGGAAGAAATCGATAGCATGACGCCCCAAGCAATAATCCACATGTATCGGGATGTGTTTGACAGAATTGGAAAGCTTCCGGGCAAATATACAATACACCTCAAACCCAATGCGTCTCCGACCATCTGCGCACCACGGCAGATACCACTGGCCCTCCGAGCAGCAGTTCAGAAAGAACTGAATAGACTACAAGAACTCGGAATCATCACCGCAGTCACAGCACCAACAGAATGGGTAAATCCGATGGTCGTCGTGACAAAGCCCGAAGCAGACGCAAACGAACAAGGAGGCCCAACACGAAATAGCAGCGAGCCAAGGATACCAATAAGGAACCATACCCAACACTGACTACACAAGAAATATTTGAAAATCTACATGGAGCCGAAATCTTCACTGTGTTCGACGCACAAAGCGCGTTCTGGCAAGTAGAATTGGACGAGCCCAGTTCGTACTTGTGTACGTTTGCCACCTCATTCGGACGATTCCGCTTCCTCCGCCTAGCATTAGGCATATGCACATCATCATCGGTATTCCAGCGCACCATGCACTCAATTTATCCACCATCCAAGTTCCCTAAAACTCACATCTCCACGGATGACTTTCTCGTGGCCACAAAAAAGGACACACACAACAGAGCGATGGTTGAAGTGTTGGAGCGGGCCAGACAAACCGGTTTAACGTTCAGCTCTAAGAAGATGCAGTTGGCCACACAGAAGATAACATATCTGGGTCTCGCAGTAACTCCCAGAGGATTAGAAATATCCCCATCAAAAATCCGAGCCATTCAAGCGATACCATCCCCGACAGAAAGGACAGCACTGCAGCGTTTCCTTGGTATGGTCAATTTCGTAGCCAGATTCATCCCCCAACACTCAACGAAGGCAGCACCCTTACGAGAACTGCTCAAAAAAGATGCCACCTTCCTATGGAATGCCAATGCGGAAGCGACCTTCAACCAACTGAAACAGCTCATTACAACATCGCCAGCACAAGCATTTTTTGACCCAAAAGTACCATCCACAATATCAGTCGACAGCAGCCGCACCGGAGTTGGAGCGGTACTGCTGCAAGGCCAAAAACCGGTGGAATATGCGTCAACATCATTCACAACCACCCAACAAAACTACGCACCGATAGAAAGGGAGCTATTAGGAATACTATACGCATGCGAGAGGTTCCAATACTATGTAATAGGCACCAATTTCACAGTGGAGATCGACCACCGCCCACTTGTACGGAAGCCTCTTCACCTCTTATCACCTCGGTTGCAAAGACTGGTGCTGAAACCCTCCAGATTTAACTTAAGGGTGGTATATGTCCCTGGTTCTCACCTGTACATTGAAGACACGCTCTCCCGAGCACCGCGACCAGAAAAAGACATCGACACATCATATCTCGAGGGTCCGTACGTACAAGTCTACGCAACCACGGCTCTTCCCGGAGACAAAATTCGCCATTACCACCAGATAACCAGCAAAGATACAACCGCTCAAGCCCTGTTGGCTTACACAAGGACCGGATGGCCCACAGCAATAACAAAACTAGCCACCGCGCTAAAACCCTTTTGGCCCATGCAGGACGAACTCCATGAGATGAACGGCCTAAACTATAGAGGCGACCGCCTCTACGTTCCTGATGCCTTGCGGAAAGAGACGCTGCAACAGATACACGCCGCCCACCAAGGAATCTCGGCATGCATCGCAAGAGCAAAGCAGCATGTCTATTGGCCGCAAATGACATCAGAAATAACCGAATACGTCAAACAATGTACGATATGTCAGCGGAGGGAACGAGCCAACATGCCATTACCATTGAGACCGCACTCCATTCCAGACAGACCATGGGAAATAATAGGATCCGACCTATTCCACATGGGGAGGAAAACGTTCATCATACTGGTCGACTACTTCTCAAAATATGTGGAAGCCAAGGAGCTACGTTCAACGAACGCAGAAGCAGTGACACAATTCATGAGCCCCACTTTGCACGGCATGGAGCCCCACAGAAGATCATGTCGGATAATGGTCCTCCTTACAACTCAAGTGTATTCCATCAGTTCCTGCAACAGTGGGGAGTACAGCATGTTACATCCAGCCCCTATCACCCGCAATCTAATGGCCTAACAGAGCGCACGATCCAGACGATAAAGAACATGATGATAAAAACAGTCAAAGAAGGCAATGACTTACAACAAATCTTAATGGAATACCGCGCAACACCAATTGGGAACCTCCCTTCCCCAGCAGAAATGTTAATGGGACGCCAAATTCAGACACCACTCACAACATCCACGGAAGCACTTCGGCCAAACTTCCCGACAGAGCAGATACGGGACACTCTGCAACAGCGCCAGCAAACTATGATTAAATACCAGCAACCACACCGAAGCCCTAACCCGCCAATTCTAACCGTGGGCAGGAATGTATACCATTACATCGCACCAAGAACGTGGGGCCAAGGTAGAATAGTCAACTTGGTAGCAGAACCCGACTCGTACTTCATCCAAACAGAAACTGGTAGAATCATACGGAGAACGAGACACCAATTAAGGCTGATAGACCATCAAACAGGGGCAAACCCAATAAGGGGAACACCACAAGAAGAACGGACAAAGGCAGAACGGAAACAAAACGCGTACCAAGACACGTCCGTAGAAAGCACGTATCGAAACAACGCACAACATGGAGCAGGGACAAGCAGAGCACAAGACACTCCAATACCTCCATCGCCACTTCCGGAAGCTCCACAACCAAACAACTGTCGACAGACAAGACCGGAAGAACCAAGGCCAATTCAACCTTCACCATTCCCGGACACAACGCCGCCATTTGGCCGCGCTTCGCAACTAAACAAGTATCGGCAGGCAAGACCACACCGGACGAAGAAACCCCCGCAACGTTACGGAATAGATTAAAATAAAAGAAATAATAATATAGTCCGGTAAAGGAATGATGTTAGATTTGTTAGATAGAGATAATAACTAAAAAGTAAAATTGATAAAAAACACTTATAACAGAAGAGTAGTTAAAAAACATATATAGGAAAACATATATATAAAGAAGGAACGGTGCGGCCTTAAGCCAGTCTTCTTATCTTGTACGCGCTGACATCACAACGAGTAAATAAAGCTTGCTATTTTATCCTAGTTTAACTCTCGCTATTTAATCCATAATCGCTCAGCGATCCCACATAACACTATATAATGCTATACTTTTGCGAAGAGAATCCTATTTTTGTATTAAAAATTCTCTAAAAGAGTTGAGTCCCTGTATTGCAGTTTAGTATGAGAGCGGTGACAAGGCGCATTGCTATAATAGCCCAGGACTTTTAGGGTTTGACCTAGAACATTTGAACATAAAGATGAAAATTGGTACATGTGTTATTTTCGACTCAACAAAAAATATACTAAAAGTCCCTGCTGTAGAGCGCGAGCTTTCGCCGCCATCTTGGAAAATGGCCGCCGGGAATGCCAGCTACAATGTATTCCACGTTCTTCTTCAAAAAATATGAAAATTGGTACACATTATTATTGGAACCACTTGAACATCATGGTACAATTTTATAGCTCTGTGTTCAATAGTTTGGCCGCCATATTGGAAAATGGCCGCCGTTAATGCTAGGTACAGTATATTTCACCATGTTGTTGGAAAATTATGAAAATTGATAGGTATTACAATCAGAGCTTTGTGAAACTCATAGTAAAATATTGAAGCCATTAATTGGATAGTTTGGCCGCAATGTTGGAAAATGGCCGCCATCAATGTCATATAGATACAGTATATGGTTCAAAAATTATGAAAATTGGTAATAATTATGTTGAAGACCGTCTAAGCATCATACTTGACTATTGAAGACGTGCTACTGATAGTTTGGGCGCCATCTTCGAAAATGACTGCTGGAAATGCTAAATATATTTCAAATATATAAATCTTTTTGAAATTCCTTTTTTGAATAGATGATTTTCATTAACGTAATAAACAACAAAAAATGGATATCTCGAAGTCAAAATTATCGACGCCATCTTTAAAAATGGCCACATGAAAATCATAGCCCTAAATTCTGAAAGAAAGAAAAGTTATTCTAAGCTGTTATTCTCAACATGTTGATTAGAGAATATGATTTAATATGGGGTTTATACATTCTACTGTTGTTTAAGATTAGAATTTAGACAGATCTCTAGCATTTCATACATATTCATCGTCATCCTGAAGATTTTTCATAATAATTGCATGTCACAACCCTTGAATAGGCGCTACACATAGCTGGGGGCCTTAACAGCGCCCCTCCCCATCATATTCCAAATTGAACCTGCGGAACCGCCGTCATTGCACACGAGATCGGCCAGTGGGACCGACGAACGCCACTTGAGCAAGTGACAGAAGCTGGACACCGTCAGCGGCGAGCCCAGTCAGAGGGTGGTGGGTGACAGGGAAGGATTAAAGCAGCAGAAGGCTCGAGGGGACGGGGGAGTTCTCTCCAAGCACAAAAGTGCCATACGGCCCAAACAAATAGAGTATCCGCGACCCCTAGAGGCTTGCCAATAGCGGGGGCGAGCCAAGGCAGCACCTGGGTGGGGCCGAAACGGCCCAGCAAAACCTTTACGGAATGGGGCAAGGAACGGTCTGAACCAAGGGTGAACCCAAGGAACTCCCGAACCGTCACACCAAACTCGGGCCCCCTCCGCCTTGACAAGTCCTTTGAATTAAAAAGGTTAAGAGAACACTTCTTTCATTTATGTGCTGTAATTGGGTGTGGTTATGATAAGGCGTAGTTTAAAGTAATGACAGATAATCAACATATTACAAATTTGTTGCGTTTTTATAATGACCATATTGCATCTAGGGAAGCCATAGCTGCTGCCGAAGAGAGATTTCTTTTCGCTTTTTTTAGGGTGATAATTGGCACGTCACGCTTTATTTATGTAGATATTACACGTATAATGGAACCGTTGCCACATATACTGTCAAGTCCTCATTTGATCTCGCTAAGCTTCATCCAACGACCGACACCGCAAAACTACATTCTTTCCGAGCGTATCTTCAAGTCCAACAACAGCTAGAAAACGATTTAATCCCGAACAGTGGGGATTGGTTCGCGATCACGAAAGTCGAAGACCCATTCACACCATTCTCCTTCCGGCATCAGATGAACTTATTCCACTCATTATTTGTACCTACAGTCTGCAGAACATCTTGTATAAAGAACTGTGAATGTAGACGATCTGTATTAGCTTGCTGGGCAATGTGTGGTCATTTTCAAGGTATAAGCCGTAATAAAGAATCTTCAGGTGGACGAGAAATATGAACGAAATGTAAAAAATGTGTCTTAAAACTAATCCTTAACGACACTAGAATGTAAATACCACATATAAAACGGTTTTTCATAACCAAAATCCGAGTAATATGGCTTTCCTTTTCTTTTTTCCAGATTTTAGGATAGTAATATTTAAGGGACCATTTTTGAAGATGGGTCGATAATTTAGACTCGAAAATTTTTATGGCGTTTTATACGTTCATGAAAATCATCTACTCAATAAAAAAATATAGAAAAAATTTATATATCGGTAATATATTTGGCACTTCGAGCAGTCATTTTCGAAGATGGCGCCAAAACTATTAGTAGCACGTCTTCAATATTCAAGTATGATGTTTAGACGGTCTTCAACATAATAATTACCAATTTTCATAATTTTTGAACCATATACTGTATCTAAATGTCATTGATGGCGGCCATTTTCCAACATGGCGGCCAAACTATCTGACAAATGGCTTCAGTATTTTACTATGAGGTTCACACAGCTCTGATTATAATACCTATCAGTTTTCATAATTTTCCAACAACATGGTGAAATATACTGTACCTAGCATTCACGGCGGCCATTTTCTAATATGGCGAGCAAACTATTGAACACAGAGTTGTAAAATTTTGCCATGATGTTCATGTGGTTCCAATCATAATGTGTACCAATTTTCATAATTTTTGACGAAGAACGTGGAATACATTGTAGCTGTAATTCCCGGCGGCCATTTTCCAAGATGGCGGCGAAAGCTCGCGCTCTACAGCAGGGGACTTTTAGTATATTTTTTGTTGGGTCAAAAACAACACATGTACCAATTTTCATCTTTATGTTCAAATGTTCTAGGTCAAGCCCTTTTTTGGCCTATCTGTCCTGGCCTATAAATTGTGAAAGGGAAAAGTACTAACGTTCATGATGCTTTCATACTTTTTTGAAAGCTCGACACTTAAGAGGGGGCCCTTATTGTCGGACTGCGGGCGGGCCCAACAAACGTCGTTACGCCACTGTTTGTTACTAATTAAATAGTTATATTCAGATTACAAAATAAACTCCCGTGAATAATGGAAAGTCAACGTGATAAAGCAGCGGAGACACTTCCTTTTTGACGATAATGAAGAAAAAGCGGCGAGGCATATGGGAATGTCTAATGAAGACTTTCATAAATTGATTGAACCTGAAAAAAATAAAGGAGACTCCGGAATTTTTGACGAACTAGAAGAAGAATCTTCCAAAAGGAGTCGCTCGTCGTCCTCTCATCAAGGCAAAGGGACCTCCAGTAAGAAAACAAAGCCTTTGGTTTATTCGGATGAAGATGATGATACTAAACCCCAATCAAAGCCTAACCCAAACTTAAGGTCTGCGAAAATATCTATAAGAGTTACTGTCTCCGCTTTTTAAAATTTTTAACACGTTTCTATTATTTCAGCTCTTCTACCAGCGAAGAAGAACGGCAAACACCTAAAAACAAGAAACAATTATCGAAAGAGAAAGAAACAAAAAGTAATAATTCAATCATTGTACAAATATTTAATTTTGTTTTCCTTCAGTTTTAGGCCAACTAAAAGGAACCGGTACACGAGGGACGAAAATAACCTTTTAATCAATTTATTAATGGAAAAATATAATCAGGGAATTGACAAGGTGTTCGGTCAGTAGTTTTTTCAATCTCAGTCAAATGGTTTCGTTTCTCTATCTTGATCTTAGTGTTCATTTTTCGCCTTTTAAAATTAGGACCGAGCGTTTATAAGCTGATCAAAAGAGAAAATCATTTCAAATATAGGTCAGAATTATCTTTGATGACAAGAGCCAATAATCAGTTGAAAGGTCAAATCTGGGAAAGGATAGGAAAAATTATAAGTGGCCAATCCTCTCGTATGTGGTGTTTCTTTTTATATCCTTTAAGAAATTTTGAGGCGCAACCTTTCTAAATTTAATACTACGTCCAAAATTTCCTTTAAAATATAAAATTTAGGTATTGCCGACTTATTTCAAATTAAAAACAAGAACTCCGGCAAAGCGCTTAACCCTGACGCAGACCTTCAACCAAAACGAGAGCTTCAAGCAGCCGGAGAGCTTGAAGCAGCCGGAGAGCTTCTAGCAGCCCAAGAGCTTCAACCAGCTCAAGACCTTAACCCTGACAAGGAACTTAAAGCAGTCCGAGAGAGTAACACGGAACAAGACAAGAATAAGAGAGAATGAGTAAATGTAGGTCAATATTTGAACCCTAGTATTACGTATGAATTACGGTGATGTAAAAGACTTTGCATGTCGTAATGAGTGAAATTTAATTTTAAAAACTCTTTTCATGTAAAAAAAGTTAAATATTACAAAACAAATACATTTAATAATAAAGGAAGTTTCATATTGGAAAACAATTAAGTTTGAAACTCTTGAAATTTTTTTATTATTAAAATATTAATTTCAATAATATTCTGAAAAAGTTACATATTCTCAAAAAGCTAAACATTTTGATAAAAAAGGTAAACATTTTTAAAAAAAGTTAGATATTTTGAAAAAAAAGTTTATATACACAGATTTAAAATAAAAGTATTATTAGTTTCAATAATGTTACAGTTTGATATTTTTAAAAAGCTTTATTTTTGGAAAAAAAATCATATATTTAAAATAAATTTTTTGATATTTCGAAAAAAAGTTTGATCCTTAAAAACAATTTTAATATTCTAAAAAACAAGTTTGATACTCCAAAAAATTTTTGATATTTTCAAAAAAATAAGTTTGATATTTAAGAAAAAATGTTTAATATACATTGATTTAAGATAATAGTATTATTAATTTCAATAATGTTTAAGTTATGTAAAAAGTTTTATATTTTGAAAAAAACTAGTTTGTCATTTTTAAAATAGTTTGATATTTAAGAAGAATATTGATATTTTGAAAAAACAAGTTTGATATTTTTAATAACAATTTTAATATTTAAAAAAAATGTTTAAGATACATCGATTTAAAATTAAAGTATTATTAATTTTAATAATGTTAAGTGTTATCTCAAATCTATTTTTCACAAAGACATTAACAATTATCAAATTTTATTTCAAACAAAAAAGTACAAAAATATGCATCAAAAAACATTACGCCAAGCGCGTTCTTTGAATGGTTCTAAAATTTTCATTTAAAATTTCATTTCAAGTTCCTATTTTCATATTGTTTGTCATAAGGCATAGTTCCTTTAAAGAATCCTAAGATATTGTTATTAATGTCAAAAAAAAATTAAAATAAAATATCTTATATTTTTGTTTATTAGTTGCCAAAACGGAAGTTTTATTAAAGAAAAAACCCAAGTTTCCATTGCAAGTTTTTTGTTTTTTCTGGGTTTTTATTTCATAATAATTTTAGTCCTGAAGGAGAAATCCTACGGATTGTAAAGTTAAAGATACGTTTCGCTTAAATTTTTCAGCCTCCATCGTCGTAGCCGAGGGTTTTTAGTTACTTTAATTAGAGGATTAATAGGATAGTATTTTACTGAATGGGCTTCCGCCTATCTCTTATATTGTTTAAGTAATCAATCTTTCAAAGTGAAATAAGTTTTTGAATAGCCAGGCTTATTCCAGTAGCTTGGGGGTCGATTAGAAGCGGGCTAACATATTGTACTAAATTTGAAACTAAATGTTTAATTACGATAACGGAGATAGAACTATAAAACCTAAGCGCTTTTCGTATTTTATTTTTAAAACGAAAAAGTGTTTTATTAATAAATTCCAATGGGTTTTTTGTGCATGGCGCTGTAATGTTTTCAAAATTTCAAAATTTCCATTGGCTTTTATGACGTCACCGCGCTTACGCGTTTGTTCTCAAAGCGGGACAAAGGAGGGTGTGGCTTTATCCTTGGCTTTCTCTATTATCCGTAAGTTATTAGAATTATAATTAAGTCTAGCGTAATTAATTACGATTTTTATATTTATATTTATATTTATAGCGCCGATTTTGGAACCGTAAAGACTCTGGACTAAACTGCCGGGGTATTTCGAAAACCTCGAAAGATGGTTTAGTTATATTTACCACCCGGGTCAAACTAGGATTAATTACTAATGTTTAATTAATTTCAATGTTAATTACGGCTAGAAAAAGAGTTAATCGAGATCCGGGTAGTCTAAAACCTCGCCTGGTATGTTCGTCAACGCGTGTTTCTGCCGTTAATATACGAGAAGACGACTGATTCGGAAACCGCCATCGATATCGGATAAGACGTTGGACGCCTAAGCCAAGGATCGCGGCTTCGAATTTAGCAAGTAAGTGAATAAATCTTACTATTAATTTTATTAAATTTCCTCTAAATCTAACTTTTTTAACAACGTGCGTTAATTGTGCGGATTGTAAAGTTAAGGATATGTTTCGCCACAAGTAGATCATCTCTCTAAGGGCCCAAGCGCATCTATTTGCAAAAACATCTAGTTCTGCTAGATGTGACGTAGATTTCACGTTCTGAATTTTTCGTGAAATTCGCGGGAGATAAAAATAATTTTCAAAATCAGCCACGACCCTTATCCAAAGCCAGTCGATATGGAAAAATGCGGAATAAGTTACGGAAGCGAACCATTGCAAGTGAAAGGTCGCGTTGTTCCCCAAGAAAAGATTATTCAAGGAAGGTCGGAGTTTACAGCCAAAGACTGGGATTTCGGGAAGGACATGAGGAGTACTTACTTTTTATATCCAAGCTGTGATGTTTGAACTAATGAAGAGTAAAAAATAAAAGTTAAGGAAATATTTAGCCTTGATTTTGACATGAATTTAAATTTTATCGTTTTAAAATTAAAAGCGCTTAGGTTTTATAGTTCTTTCTCCGAAATTAATTTGCAGCTTCGAATAGCGGAAAGTAAGTGAATACATTTTGCTATTAATTCGATTGAATTTCCTCTTAATTTTACTCGAAAAATGTAACTTAATTAACCACGCGTTGGAGGGAATAACCCTACACGAAATTTCAGCGCTTTAATTAAGTTAATTATACTTATAATTAAAGATAATAATCTTTCGTTAAAACTATTTAATTCTACATACAATTACTTCACAAATCTTCCTTGACTATTTAAATTGCTAACCAAGCAATTTTTTCCAATGGTTTATGCCCAACAACTGGTTCATAGGTCAAATCCAAACAGGTGTAGTTTGTGAAACTTCAGTTATGAATGCAAGCTTCAGCTTTTGTAAGTAGTTACTATAATTTGTCCAGCATTGTGGTAAAATTTATTCTACATTAATTTATTATATTTTAATCAATCAAGTTAGATTTAATTAGTCGATCAAGCTATATATATTTATTTCATTTTACCAGCCAGTCATCCTAGATTAATTTTAATTTTTCTACTAGAGTTTTAATGGACTTTTTAAATTGATAACCAAGCAATTTTTTTACAATGGTTGCGCCCCACACCTGGTTCAAAGTTCAAACCCAAACAGCGTGTAGATTTTGAAATTTCAGTTCAAGGAGGCAGTGATCCAATCAGCTGAGCTATTATGTCAGTTTCTACTCCATTTTGGAAAACCTTTCAAAAAGTAACATCTTCTCCGGTTACTCTTCTAATTCTACAATCATCTTCTCGTGCTCCTTCTTCCATTCATTCCTGATTTTATCTTATTTTTTCCCCCATCTTTTTATGCAAATATCTAACAAAACTACACAAAAAGAGTTCGCAATATTACTGCCTCAGCATCTAGGCAAGTGATTAGACGCAGCGTTGCCAGATTTTGAAACCGGAATTAAAGGGTTCAGTACGTAACTTTGAAAATCTAATTCAATTACTATTTCAGATATGAAACAAACATTCGTCAAGATAGAGAAATCTCTACAAAGATTTTTAGTCGTCGAAGAAATCGAAAAATGTCAGGTAAAGTTGGTTTTCGAAGACAACATAGCCAAATTATTCGGAAGCGCCGAGATGGTCGAGTCCGCGACGAAATTTCTCGAAGGTGAACTAGAATTTTTAATCAAATTTACCACGGAGTTTATCGGAAATACGTATCGTTCCGACGGCGGTACGTTTCGCTCTTTACCTTTTTATAAATATATATTTTTAATCGATTCTATCAATAACGAGTAATTATCTCACCTAAAGAATTCAACAATCTCCTCGAAAAAGCGAACGACAGGGCTCTCCGATTAAAATTTCCGAATGAAAATAGATCTTTCTTCGAATTAGTTAGTAGTAAAGTAAGTATTGTAACGGGGAGCCCGTTACAAGGGTTCACCACCAGGTGGAGCGACCTAGATAGATACCAGGGATCCTTGCTAGACCGGCCCTGCAAGCTGAACCTTAGACCTGTTGTCTGCTCCTGAGCGGGGATTGGCTGGTCTCCGGAGGTCCGAGGGGATATATTCGAATGTAGCCCGGGAAACAGGGCAGTTGGAGGAATGCCGGATTGGAGATCACTTCAAGATAATTATCAGTATTTTACGTTATAATGGAAGTTATGTTAAAATTAAGTAACGGATTGATAACATTGTATTACACGGTTTTGTATTACAATTGTATATAGTTTATTCACTGATTAACAAGATTAATAGAAAATAAATAAGTTTGTTTGAATTTACTACGTAGTCGTGTGTTTTCGGTTTCAAGCGAGAACGTGCGGTTACAATTGGAGGCACAGCCGAGATTAATTTTTAATTTTGCGCCGAAGTTTTCCGGACTTTGTGTTTGATACGGACGTTTGATTCTTGTCCTTTGTCTTGAACCTTTTTGTATGCTTCTATCGGACTTGGTGGCTGGTGTACGTTTTGGCGTGTTCCCTCTGCACGACGTGGGATATTGAGCACCGTGCAGTGAGCCCCTGACCCGGCCCGTGGGGATCTATGAGGGTTTTCCGCAGAGTCAACGGGAACAATCTACTACTGCCTGCCAACCAGGAATCAACGGACGATAAGTTGATCTTACAAAATTTCTTGACTCGGTTTTTTGTACTCTCTGTAGTTTGGCCCGGTGGGCGTTAGCAAAGGGGTGGTGTAGGATTCCCCAGTGGGCTATATCTCGCTATAGGAACCGCGTGATAGGGCGGGGCTTAAGTTTGGCTTCTTTTTGTCGGCGTTCGCCAGCGCCTAGTTTTCATTTGGACGCCATTCTGTGACGATTGCCGTACTGTTTGTCTAACAAATTTTTGATTCCGACCGACTTAGAAGAAACGTTTTTCTCCCTCTCTCTCCCTTATTGCCTAATTGAATACAGCCAATTTTTCGGTAAGGTTACGTATTTAAATCTTACTTAGGGGCAGTTTTGATTGTATGAATTCACCGTAAACCAGTTATCATAAGCCACGGTCGCCATTATTGTTACCGGGCTGAGTCACTATTGCGCGTCAGGTCAGCCTACATTTAGGGGCCGCCAAATTAGGCATTGGTCTTCTTGAACACATAAGCTCTTGTACTTAACCCGAGGTCAATTTACTGTTACTCTAAAAAGGCTTTCTTAATTTCTTGAATCAAACATGGGCCTCTATACTGTACTGGAACAATTAATTCTACCTTATTTTATCCCATTTGCGGTCATGATAACTTTGGGATATGTGGGACTATTTGTGTGCCGTGAAATCGGTGCTACTGTGAGATATAATCGACATACCCCGTTACTTGGTTTTAACATTCCTCAACCCCGTCATGGTAATAAACCCCAACTTCCAACTGGCCATATTAAACATCCCGGGCCTCCCATATCCTTGGCATTAAACCCAAAAATCAGGCAAAGAGAATCGGTTGCCATCTCGTTCCGGCACTTCAGAATTAATGGTCCGGTTCCTAAACGACTGTGAATCAAAACGTAAGGGTTCTCGAGGCTCCAAACCTTCACATAAAGCCAATTCGAGTAATTCGTCGAGATCAAGCAGTTTCTTACGACCATCAGATTTAGACGCCGTCGATTATCAACGGCGTAAAGTCTGGCAAGCTCGGGCTAGGGCTGAAGCCGAGAGACTTAGAGCTACCTTTAGTCATTTTGGTAAGGACCATGAGAATAATGATCCATCTCGTGAGCCTCCGAATGGGGTTACCCCTTTATCACCATCAAAGGTACCCACTCAGCCAAATATCCAGATACCGAGAGCATCGTCACCCCTGCATCGTAGGACGGCTCTAGCCTCAGCCCCTTCTCATGTTTCCTCCGTCCGGCTAGGAACTGCCAATCCACCTGTACATGCATTGGTCGGGCCATCAACTTCCCAGATTGTCCCGCCCATTTCTTCAATGCCAAGGGTTCAGGGAGCCGCAAGTAATAGTCAGGCTAGACCACGAGATCACTCTCCCGGGGGAACTCCTATTCCAAACCCTTGCAGGGTAGCCACTGGTAATAGTCCGGGAAGGGGTCATACTTCCCTAGCTCAGTATGTTCCGGTGGACAATCCTTCACAAACACCACCCCGAGTGACCCATAGAATGATTGGAATCAATACTTCTCCACCGGGAACCCAAACATCCCGGTACAGGTAGTCGCAACTCCAGCCAGCGGCACAAATTATAACCCCGTCCTGGGAAAGGCCTTAATGTCACCCAGCTTTTCGGGTCGGGAGGATCCCAAATTATATTAACGCCAAATAGGAATGTTTATCCGGTATCATAGATTTGAGGTCCAGGACCTAGAATTATTTATACCTTTGTCATTAAAAGATGATGCCCTCAGCTTGTGATAAAATCTTAGTCGCTATGCTAATCGTCCCGGGGATTGGGGATATTTCCTTCTAAAATTCAAACAAAAATATTTGTCCTCACGAAGGGACAGAGAAATTAAGGCCGCCTTTTATAGTATAAGACAGGGTGTAGCTGAAGACCTACAGTCATACCGAAGACGAGTCGTACAGTTAAATGATGCCTTGGTCGAACCTGTTGCAGAGCATGAGTTAGTCGAGATTGTAATCACCAATGTTTTACCGGAAATCACCTTGCTGTTGCCGGAGGGTCTATGTCGTACAATGGACCAAGTTGAAAGAGAGTTTTCACGTATCCAGAGAGGTTTCGACCGAAAGTATTTTAATTTTTTGGAGTAATACGAAAGTCGTAAAAAAAGAGTTCGGCTTTTAGCGGTAAATTTTTGTTACCACTTTCGTATAGCTCTAGAAAATTAATGCGTCGATTTACGTAAGTTTTTTAACACGATTTTTAATTTTGCCAAACCCAGTTTATTATAAATTCGGCTTTGAAAAATTGCATTCTCCCTATAAGAAAATATATAGTTACTAATAAGTAAACGCCAAAAATGCGTTGAATATAAATTCCTACATATATATTTTTCGTACCTAATTTAAAAGTGAGATAATCGTTACTGTAGCGAACCACGGAGTGTGTATCTTTAAGAGGAGCGGTAAGCGCGTCACATTTTAGCCCCGAGAACCGATCAGTTTGAGCGTGGTCTGAGGTGTAGCCCAAGTCGTTTTAGAAAAACAAAATGGCGCGCGTGTTTCGCTTGGGTGGAGACGCCGGGAGAGTAAAACAGAAGAAAAATGATTTTCATGAGGATCATCACTATGCGAAAAGGTAAGATTTTTATGCCTTTTCTTGTTAATTTTGTTGTATTGTGGTAGCTTTATTAATTTATAACATATAGAGGTTCAAATATTTATAAAAATGAGTTAAGCCTTGGCTATGGTTTTTATACCATTTTTACCATAGTGAAAGGAAAACTTTTAATCATTCTAATATTAAATTAAATTTTTCAAAAGAGAGACAATTGTTGAAAAGACGGAGGCCTTAATTATCGAAGAATATATTGATTTGGAAGTCCCGCTAGACGCGAGTATGAACGTTTTTCTAGTCAAGAAATCCACGAAAGTGTCCCACTCATATTTTGTACAACAAAGTGAAACAAAGTCAATTTCAGACTTAGGAGTAAAAAAAAAAAATAGAGTCCTGCCAATCAAGTAAGTGTCTGAAGCAGGGTTGTTTGATTTAAATCAGTTTGATTTAAATCACTGATTTAAATCATGATTTAAATCAAGCGATTTTTTTAAAAAAATCATTTGATTTAAATCAAGAATATATTTTTATTTTTAAAAAATGTTTTCTATGATTCCAAGAAGTAGTTTAAGAAACTCGAGAAGAAACTTAACTAGAAAAGACCTAAAATTAAAAATAATCATGGTTTTGGTATATTTCAATGTAAGTTTTTCCCAGTGCTCCAGTTTGTCTTGCTGCAAGGCTAGGAAATGAAATAGCGGTCAAGCTAGTCTTTTTATACAAGCATTTGAATAGTAATAATATCCAATAGCTGCTTAAATGTCATGATTATTTTGTTTTTGCTTAATTTTGACTCAAAAGTTTTCATGTTGGTAATTTACTATCTATTAGTTCAATAAAAATCAAAAAATCAAATAAATCAATTAAAATCAAAAAAATCAAATAAATCAATTGAAATCAAAAAAATCCGATTTAAATCAAAAAAATCGATTTTTTTTATTTTTTTGAAAAAATCAAAAAAATCAACAACCCTGGGTCACTCTGAAGAACATTATACTACGCAACAAAAATAAAGTTGTATCATTTGCTTTTTTAGAAATTAACGAGGAAGAGTTTTTTGAGGCAGTTTTAAATAGCATTAAAATCATGGGAACTTTGGGAGGATGTAGTAAAAACTCCAAATTAAATCTAGTCGTGGAAGAATTTAGTTGCTTTAGTCAAAGTAACGCAATTCCACGTTGGCGAAAAGGTTATGAAGCCCTTAGTGACGTAACACTAAAACCCTGCAAATGTTATTGGACTTTTGCTCAGTGTCTTTTGTCAGATGAGACTATAATAAATAAAGCAGTTGCATATTTATCTTCATTCACTCCTCCCTTATAAGCATGATATTTTTCATTCTAAATTTGATATCTTTTTTAGTTAGTTACAATTAAAATATTTAATTCCAGATATTCCTTACTATCAGCATATTTTTGCAAAAATATTGCGCCGCGGAATTTTTGAGGCATATTTTAAACGAGTTGCAAATATATGTCGAAAAAAACGTGACAAAAGCGAATGCATGTGCTTTTATGAAACCTGAAATTAGTCCAAGACCTGAAAATTATAAATCATTACGAGAGCTACAAATTTTATACTATGTTTCTGGGTCTACCCTTAATTCGATTAGTAAAGCGTTCACGAAAGAAAAAAATGTTATTAATATCCTTGCTCTAAAAGGCTCTTCAGATGAAATAAAAAGTTATTTAGACAAGGAATTACCAAATCTAAAAATAACTAGATGGGTTAGTGCCAATAACAGGGGTGGCCTATAGTATGTTAGAAAAGATACCTTTCAACTTTTCCAAATGATAGATGATATTGTTAGTACCCTTTATGACTCGGTATCCTCCCATTGGACCGAATTCCCAATGAACCGAAATCCCATTCAACCGAAATACGCCAAACTAGATAAGAAACTAGCGGAACGGCGGGTTTTCGAACCACTGGGATTTGCGTAAGATAAGGAGATCCCATCGATTCGAATGCAACGGGGTGACGTTGATTTAGGACAGGTTAGGTTAGGTTAGTAATATTTTATAAATCATTTAACAATGCTACGCCTTTTCCCAAATATTGATGTTTAGCTTCATTGACTTCTCAACTAATATGCCTTTTCCAAAACCTTACTGTTAGGTGAGGTTAGGTTAGGTCAGGCTAGGTTAGGTCAGGTTAGGTTAGGTTAGGTTAGGTTAGGTTAGGTTAGGTTTGGTTAGGTTTGGTTAGGTTTGGTTAGGTTTGGTTAGGTTAGGGTAGGTTTGGTTAGGTTAGATTAGGTTAGGTTAAGTTAGGTTAGGCTAGGTTAGTAAATCATTTAACAATGCTACGCCTTTTCCAGAATTCTGATGCTTAGCTTCATTGACTTCTCAAATAATATGCCTTTTCCAAAACATTACTGTTATGTTGTTATGTTAGGTTAGGTTAGGTTAGTAATATTTTATAAATCATTTAACAATGCTACGCCTTTTCCAGAATATTGATGTTTAGCTTCATTGACTTCTCAAATAACATGCCTTTTCCATAACATTACTGTTATGTTATGTTAGGTTAGGTTAGGTTAGGTTTGGTTTGGTTAGGTTTGGTTAGGTTAGGTTGGATTGAGCGACGTAAATGTTTCGTACTTTTCATGAAAATACCATTGGAAAATTACTTTAGAACACTATTCAATTTGAAACAACCAAGTTGAAATAAACAGAGAAAAAATTATAAGACTTTTTATTCAAGTTAAAGAGTTTTGTAATTTTAAGTAACATTAAAGAAAATGTTACGGTTTACGGCTTATTTTAGCTTTCCCTTAAATTAACATAAGCCTTTAAAACCGATTCCACGGTTAACTCATTGCTACTTCGTTTTTATCGGAGATAACTAGGCAGTGTACACTAACGTTAAGTGCAGCCATTCATGGCTATCTCCACTTTTCGTAAACCGCCCAAGGTGCGGGATTTCGGTCCAATGGGACCTCCCTTCTTTGGTTTCGGTTGAATGGGATTTCGGTCCAATGGGAGGGAATCTATGACTCAACATCTCTTATCAATCAAAATTTTAATAGAAAAAAAGATGCAATAGAGAACATAACAAATAATGATAAAATTTGTCAAAGTTAGGAGTTTCTTTTGGAAAGTTCAGACCTGGAACGCAATTAGAAAGAGTCAATTTTGAAAAGACTTCTTGAAAGTTTTCTAAGGCTAAGGGGTAAAGGTTTACAATTATACTTGAGGGCAAAATATTTTGGGATGAAAAAGGAGAATGAAAAGGCACAAAAGAGCTTAAGAAAAGGGCTTAAAGAATACAAGAGTACAAAAGTTTAGGTTGTATTTATTGACGACTGTGATATATTTATAGTACCTGTTTCAGTTTGTTCCTAAAAATGGTATTTATTTCCAAAAATGATATGTATTTCTAAAAATGGTATATAATTCTACAAATAGTATATATTTCTATAAATAATTAAATAGTCTATATTTCTAAAATTGGTCCATATTTCTAAAAATTACATATATTCCTAAAAATTGTATTTATTCCTGAAAATTATATTAATTTTCTAAAAATTATATTTATTCCTGAAAATTATATTAATTTTCTAAAAATTATATTAATTCCTAAAAAGTAAAACTTATATTAATTCCTAAACATGGTATTTATTACTAAAAATGTATTATTTATTACTAAAAATGTATTATTTATTACTAAAAATGTATTATTTATTACTAAAAATGTATTATTTATTACTAAAAATGTATTATTTATTACTAAAAATGTATTATTTATTACTAAAAATGTATTATTTATTACTAAAAATGTATTATTTATTACTAAAAATGTATTATTTATTACTAAAAATGTATTATTTATTACTAAAAATGTATTATTTATTACTAAAAATGTATTATTTATTACTAAAAATGTATTATTTATTACTAAAAATGTATTATTTATTACTAAAAATGTATTATTTATTACTAAAAATGTATTATTTATTCTTAAAAATGGTATTTATTCCTAAAAATGTATTATTTACTCCTAAAAATTGTATTTATTCCTAAAAATGTATTATTTATTCCTAAAAATGTATTATTATTCCGAAAAATGTATTATTATTTCCGAAAAATTGTATCTCTTGTGTGATTAAGCAAATTGACTGGAATAAATGTCCTTCTTATGATTAAATTAAATGGATTTTTTATTATGACCACAAATGAAAACAAACTATAGGTTATCAATCAACTTGTGTGTTCCCATCTCTAGGAGCTCTTATGATGTCATTTGAATCCTTAAATCTATCAACATTTTGCGCGAAATGCAATACATCAGGATTTGTGTTACCTCCGCAGGAGCCGCGCTGTTTCCCAAACTCTTGCTCTAAACAGTCTTGATTAAGGTGACTTGTTAAAATGAATTTTGCCTTCTTCTTCAGTAAAAATCTTACTATAGCTGGCATTGACTGTGCTGTCATCAATAATTCTTCAACAGTTTCTCTACTTAACACCATTTATTCTTTTCAGTTGCAGTGAGTGAGGTTCCTAATTTATGCACTTCTGTTTGCCAATCTTGAAAATATTGTATAAATGGCCCTTCAAGCCACTTTAATCTTTCGTCATCTTCACTCTTATATGGGAGCAGGTCAGGGTTTCTCTTGAAAACTCCTTCCTTAAAATGTCTAACGTTCATACAGTCAAAAAAGCGATTCATGACACAAATGAAATTAATGGTTTCACTGTATTGGTCACCAAACTCTAATTTAAGTGCATTTGCGACAGTTTTACTGAACACCTGGGCTGCAAGCCTGACTCGCATTCGAGAATGAGAATTCAAATAGACATGGTCTCTGGTGAGTTTTGGAACCAGTTTAACAGTTCGTGGCAAGTAGTTCGTATAGTTTAAGAATGTGTCTCCAGTGAATAGGTTGTCCATTTTTATATAAGTTCTTGGTTTTTGTGTGGAAGTTACTATTACTAAAACAATTTCTAGCTGTCTTTATTAAGTGCGGAGGGTTGCATATAAAATAGCAGGAGTTCATAATAACCCAAAGTACGAAACTGGTTAAAAAGCCCGTAACAACAAAGTTTCGCCGTAAAGCTCAGCGGATTCATACACCGCTTAACTCCCAAAGAAATAGATACCCCATTTTTTACCGCCCACGCGCATTAACTTACACACTTCCGGTTTCGCACTATTTTTATCTTGTGATTTTAGGAGCGAAAATGGCTCACGTCTGCTTCTGTAGGAACGGTGTAAATTAAGCCTTGACTAAGAAGTTGGCTTTTATCCGGGGTTTCTAGTTTTCTACAAAACATCTAAACAATCGTCAATAATGTTTTGTTGTGATATGTGTGAGTGAGAATTCCGTGGTTAAATTAAAATGGTATGGAGAAATTTATTCGCAGTATCTTTAATATAAAAATTGCAACGTGTTTCTACGTCCACCATATCGCCATTTTTCTTTTCGACGAAGATCCCAGATAACGGAAGTTTTGGAACGAAAACCAAGGAGCATAGATACCACTACGATATACAGTAAGGTTGTATCTCCATAAACAGGCTAATCCTTTCTATGCGCAACGACAGAATCTTGTTGTTCGCGATTTTAACCATTAGCTCTATGGCCAGTTTCATACTTCCTCCCCGAAGGGGGGTTATTATGAACTCCTGAAAATAGATATGCCTTTCTTCATCGCACGCAAAAATATTTTTCCAACAGAAGCCAGTATTAATGAAGTTACGGAACATTTTCCGGTTTGCACTCGCTCCATCAGCGATAATGCTAAGAACCCTAATTCCATGAAATTCTAATTTAGATATTGCTTCCAGAACAATCCTATGTAGACTGTCAGTGTCCATATCCTTACATGGAAAGTAGGCAAGAGGGAACTTAAAATTACCAGTGACGCTCCTAATCATTATTTGAAGGACATGAGTTGCTACTTCGGGTAATTCGCTAGTTTCGTTTCTGATTTGTAAAATTTCATTTCCAATCTTGTCTAAATTACTGAAACCCACCAACTCCCTAGTACTTTGACGGTAAATAATGTCTTCCTTAATCTTCATTTCATCTAGGATAACCAACACATACTGTTGATGTTCTTCGCGACAACTTGAATTGAGCATTACTCTGGCCTGAATGAAATTGTCTTTTGTGAAACCTGCTTTTAAACCGACGTGAGAACTACGGTTATAAAGTGTTCTCTTTGAAGGAAGTTCAAACATTCCACTAGAAACTATAGCATTGTATGTTGACGAAGATTATTTGTATAAATGAATTGCCCACTTGATGATTTTTGGGTGCCACGGCCTTTGAGTTTTACTTTTCGTTTTGAGGATAGCAAATTGCTGTTCTACAAAAAGCTTTTTTAATGAATTTTTCGGTAATAATTTCTTCTGCTTTTCTAGTTGCTCGCATATAAATTGGCTATCTTTGTCGCAAAAATACTTCCCAGATTTCTTGCAGTCTATTTTAATCTTATTCCTTATTCGTCGTAGTTTTTTCTGTTGATTACTAAATTTTTGAGACTGAGTTTTTAGTTTTTTCAACAGTTCCTTCCTCTGTAAAAATTGCAGTCTTTTCTCCCAACGTCTCGATGGAACAGTCTTATTCTGGCGGCTAATACTGTTAATTAAAACTCTTCGATACCTGGTACAAGAACTGCATAAGTTTCTTGATTAAAAATTGTTTTTGGTTTTTATTTTCTGGCGGCTCAGAGCTATTAATCTTTTTGTACTGGAGTGGTTAGCTTTGCTAGACCATCCTTGATGTTAGAGGTACCCAGCTTGTCACTGGGTCCAATTTTTTTGTACTGGAGTGGTTAGCTTTGCTAGACCAACCTTGGTGTTTTTGGTACCCAGCTTGTCACTGGTTCCAAGTTTTTGTACTGGAGTGGTTAGCTTTGCTAGACCATCCTTGGTGTTAGAGGTACCCAGCTTGTCACTGGGTCCAACGTTTTGTACTGGAGTGGTTAGCTTTGCTAGACCATCCTTGGTGTTTTTGGTACCCAGCTTGTCACTGGGCCAATTTTTTGTACTAGTGGTTAGCTTTGCTAGACCATCCTTGGTGTTAGAGGTACCCAGCTTGTCACTGGGTCCAATTTTTTGTACTGGAGTGGTTAGCTTTGATAGACCATCCTTGGTGTTATTGGTACCCATCTTGTCACTGGGTCCAATTTTTTGTACTGGAGTGGTTAGCTTTGCTAGACCATCCTTGGTGTTATTGGTAACCAGCTTGTCACTGGGTCCAATTTTTTGTACTGGAGTGGTTAGCTTTGCTAGACCATCCTTGGTGTTAGAGGTACCCAGCTTGTCACTGGGTCCAATTTTTTTGTACTGGAGTGGTTAGCTTTGCTAGACCATCCTTGGTGTTAGAGGTACCCAGCTTGTCACTGGGTCCAATTTTTTGTACTGGAGTGGTTAGCTTTGCTAGACCATCCTTGGTGTTAGAGGTACCCAGCTTGTCACTGGGACCAATTTTTTTGTACTGGAGAGGTTAGCTTTGCTGGACCATCCTTGGTATTAGAGGTACCCAGCTTGTCACTGGGTCCAATTTTTTTGTACTTGAGGGGGTAGCTTTGCTAGACCATCCTTTGTGTTAGAGGTACCCAGCTTGTCACTGGGTCCAATTTTTTTGTACTTGAGTGGTTAGCTTTGCTAGACCATCCTTTGTGTTAGAGGTACCCAGCTTGTCACTGGGTCCAATTTTTTTGTACTGGAGTGGTTAGCTTTGCTAGACCATCCTTGGTGTTAGAGGTACCCAGCTTGTCACTGGGTCCAATTTTTTGTACTGGAGTGGTTAGCTTTGCTAGACCATCCTTGGTGTTAGAGGTACCCAGCTTGTCACTGGGTCCAACGTTTTGTACTGGAGTGGTTAGCTTTGCTAGACCATCCTTGGTGTTTTTGGTACCCAGCTTGTCACTGGGCCAATTTTTTGTACTAGTGGTTAGCTTTGCTAGACCATCCTTGGTGTTAGAGGTACCCAGCTTGTCACTGGGTCCAATTTTTTGTACTGGAGTGGTTAGCTTTGATAGACCATCCTTGGTGTTATTGGTACCCATCTTGTCACTGGGTCCAATTTTTTGTACTGGAGTGGTTAGCTTTGCTAGACCATCCTTGGTGTTATTGGTAACCAGCTTGTCACTGGGTCCAATTTTTTGTACTGGAGTGGTTAGCTTTGCTAGACCATCCTTGGTGTTAGAGGTACCCAGCTTGTCACTGGGTCCAATTTTTTTGTACTGGAGTGGTTAGCTTTGCTAGACCATCCTTGGTGTTAGAGGTACCCAGCTTGTCACTGGGTCCAATTTTTTGTACTGGAGTGGTTAGCTTTGCTAGACCATCCTTGGTGTTAGAGGTACCCAGCTTGTCACTGGGACCAATTTTTTTGTACTGGAGAGGTTAGCTTTGCTGGACCATCCTTGGTATTAGAGGTACCCAGCTTGTCACTGGGTCCAATTTTTTTGTACTTGAGGGGGTAGCTTTGCTAGACCATCCTTTGTGTTAGAGGTACCCAGCTTGTCACTGGGTCCAATTTTTTTGTACTTGAGTGGTTAGCTTTGCTAGACCATCCTTTGTGTTAGAGGTACCCAGCTTGTCACTGGGTCCAATTTTTTTGTACTGGAGTGGTTAGCTTTGCTAGACCATCCTTGGTGTTAGAGGTACCCAGCTTGTCACTGGGTCCAATTTTTTGTACTGGAGTGGTTAGCTTTGCTAGACCATCCTTGGTGTTAGAGGTACCCAGCTTGTCACTGGGTCCAATTTTTTTGTACTGGAGTGGTTAGCTTTGCTAGACCATCCTTGGTGTTAGAGGTACCCAGCTTGCCACTGGGCCAATTTTTTTTGTACTGGAGTGGTTAGCTTTGCTAGACCATCCTTGGTGTTAGAGGTACCCAGCTTGTCACTGGGTCCAATTTTTTTGTACTGGAGTGGCTAGCTTTGCTAGACCATCCTTGGTGTTTTTGGTACCCAGCTTGTCACTGGTTCCAAGTTTTGGCATTGCAGTGGTTACCTTTGGTAGACCACCCTAGCTGTTCTTGGTACCCAGCTTGTCACTGGGTCCAAGAAGTTTCGGCATCGTAATGGTTACCTTTGGTAGACTATCCATAGAGTCACTGAAACCTGAATTGTCAAGAAATTCAGGAAATTTTGTTTGTTTAGTAACAAACCCTGAAAATAAAGTAAAAAAACACAATTAGAATTAAAAAAAATAGAGAACAAAGCAGCGAAGAAGTCCAAAACACCAGCGAGGGAGCGAGAAAGTCCAAGACAAAATGGCGAATTCCACACACCAGTGACACCACCTTGCTTGCAGCCGTAACCCCATAATCGAGTTGGCTATGGCATAGCCTCCTGGATCACGCGACTTGCGGGCGCAGGCTGCTCGCGCTATATAAGCCCCTCCAAAGAATTATTTTCCTATGCTAAATCGCGTATAGTGGATTATCGCTCGAAAAAACAAAGCCGTCAGCTTTTAACATGGTCGTCTATAGGGGAACCGCGTTTTTTGCCCTAATTTTGAAAATACTTCCTCAAACCTCTTCAAATTTCAATGAGATGTGTAAAATAGGGTTTTTAAATTTTTAGTGATAGTAAAAAACTTCAGAAGCATATGGAATATTTTATAACTCCTGAAATACTAATAATTATCCACAGTTAGAAGTTCCCTAGATTTAAATTTGTATGGTTATAGCATTTAAAGTTTAGAAATAGGTTAGGTTTTCCTTCAAATAGTTGGGAAATTTGAGTTATAATAACTTTGTATCAGCTGTGAATTTTCCTCTTAAAATTAAACTGAACCACATTAGTTCATTGGCGAACACCTGAATTCCGTATGTTAATTCCTATCTTTTCAATGGCACCTAGGAAGAATTGAAAATCATAATTTTTTTGATCAAACACGCCTACAGCTGTCGAAGGTCAACAGAAGCAATCTAGTTCTTCTGGTTGAGCTCATGTACAAACAAAGCTTTATTGAATTTCAGGGAAAAAAAATATTGGTTTAAGAGCTTTAAAACTTTGCTCGATCATGACAAATCCATCAGTACACCTCTCACTAAAATTTCAAAAGATTTGAGCCAGTGAAATTTCATAATCAACACCTTTCCTCTCACAGAAAACAATAACTTAGGTTAAGGGTAATTACAGTTTTAATTTTTTTCCAAAAAAACTACAAGATATAATCTTTTGAAACTTTCCACAAAAATCAAAAACCTTATTTTACACAGTTCATTAAAATTTCAAGAGATTTGAGCCAGTATTTTCAAAGTTAGGAGCAAAAAACGTGGTTTCCTCTCCCATAGACGGCCATGTTGAAAGCTGACGGCTTTGATTTAGGCTAAGTTTTATTTAATTTTTTCAAAAAAAACTACAAGCTATAATCTTTTGATACTTTGCAAAAAAATCAAAAACCTTATTTTTTTATCTCATTAAAATTTCAAGAGATTTGAGCCAGTATTTGCAAAATTAGGACCAAAAATGCTTGATACGCGTTTTTAGGCCGATTGTAGGGGCTTCTATAGCGCGAGCAGCCTGCGTCCGCGAGCCGCGTGATCCAGGAGGCTATGGCTTTGGTCAACCGAGTGGTCTGTTAGGGCTTGAAAAGTCTTGGACTTTCGTTTGCGAACCTTCGGGTGGGCGTGGGCCGGAATCAGCGTCGAAATTGTGCTTAAGCCTCAATTAATGACGTGAGGCTGAACCTCTCGTCATTTGGCATAATTTTTTTTATGTCACAGCCCACTCCATCACGCTTAGGTTGTTATCGAGTCAGGTCTGCTCGAGGCTATTGGCAATTGAAGGGTAGGGAGGAGGGTGACTATGAACAAGTTTAATTTTTAATTTAGAAATTGTTTGAACGAGTAGTAGTTTAGCGTTGTTAGATGTAATTGTAAAAATATAGTGCAAATTAATACATCAAATATAAACCCCATTAAAGTTACTAAAGAGGTGCAAAGTGGTCCAAAAATGTTCACTTTTCATGAAATGAAACTACTATATAGCATTCAAAATTAATTATTAAATGTTAACAATTTTTGCATACCATTTTTATAGTGTTTTACGTGCAAAATCAAATTTGCAGAACATTTAATTTTTTGGAAAGTAGTCAAAAATAAAAATAAATTTTCCCCAAAGAGTTACAATAAAGTTCAGCTTGTATAAAAATGAATTTATTTAAAAAATTATTTTTTGTACTTTGGCTTACATGTTTTTTTCCTTATCACATTTTAGTTTAAGAAAACAAATTATAGTTTTGGAAAAAGTCTTCTCACTTCCAATTAATCGATTCAATTTTCTTTCGTTTAATGTTGGTAATTACATCGGTAGTAAGTGAACATGTTATTTATGTTGTGATATTTCTATAAATAACAAAAGAGTTGGTATAAAACATTAATGTATCGAACCATTTTAAGGGTTCCAAAAGTAAAATGAGCAAACTATGTCATAACGTCAAGGTAGTATTATGACAGGAATAATGGGTGGAACTCATTTCACTTTCGTAACTCTTTTAGAGTGATTTATAAAAAAATTTATGAAGAAAAATTACGAGGAAGATATTTTTTGAAAAATTCACTAGTTCCTCAATTCTTTTTATAATAAAAGGCATTATAAAAGTATTTCTCTTAATGAATTTTGAATTTGACATGAAAGGTTGTCTGCCTTATGCAATGCCTGTTCCAATTCAATTTAAATAATTTCAGTTTCAATTAATAATGAAGCAAGATCTCATTCACATGAATGAGATCTTGATTGAAGGTACAAAATAATAGTAATTCACAGCAAGAAAACAAGCTAAACAATTTAGAGTTAGTTAGCCAAATTACAGGAATAAAGTGTCAAATAGAAGGAAAAAGAAACCTTAAATTAAATCACAAAAATATTTAAAATTCACATACTTCATAATTTTCTTCGTACATTAGTTCCTCCTTGCTTTCAATTTCTTTCTCTTTTTCTTTGTTGTTTTCAATCGAGGTAACATCAGTTCCTTCGGATTCCATCTCGTCATTGCCTTTATTTTTTTCTACTACGTCTTCTGCTTCCATCTCTTCATTGCCTTTATTTTTTTCTACTAAGTATTAAATTTTTTTGTCTACTACGTCTTCTGTTTTTTTTCTATTACGTCTTCCGTTTTTATTTCTACTACGTCTTCTGCTTTTTTTATAACTTTCCTCCCGTTGTATGAAAAATGACTCTGTCCAACCATTTGTTTTTGTTTCGATGTAGTCTGGAACCTTCTTACACGCTTTCTCGATTTTTTCCCCCAGTATTGGAAATTAAAATTTCCAAAAGGTTTTCCTTAATTTTTTCATATCTAGGCATGCCTCTTCTGTAACATATAAAAAATATTACTAGGTAAATAGATGAAACAATTGAAATTGCAGAACTTACTCATCTACTAATTCGTTTTTGAGCTCAATTATGTGAAAATCTATAAAAAAAATTAATTTATAAAATGCATTTTATACCTAAGCACAGAATTTTGAAGGTAAAAAACTTCATAGGCTTTTAAATTACGTACCTTTCTCGTTAATCATATAAGTTTCTACAAAATTTATGAAATTATCGACGCCTTTGGCTTTTTTCTAGTGGACTCAGAAAAAACACCTCCTTTTCTTTTAACAACTCTAACAACTTGGCAACATGCGTTAGCAACTGGGTTTGGCATTTGTTGTTGTTAGACCTTGCAAACCAAGTAAAAAAAATCATTTCATGCAGTATTAATTACCTCGTACTTTAGAATATACATAATGGGACTAAAAATTTTAAAGATAAGGATTTTTTGATTTTAAAGTATAACAATGTGATATCCAAAAATGATTTAAATATATTAATAATAAATGATTCTAACTTCTTGCAGTTCCAAATTTCCAGTTAAAACGATGAACTTCGAAAAATTTGACTTTGAAACCTTTTTTTTTAAATAATCCACAAGATTTTCAATATCAGACGTCGAACTTGTGTGACCTATTGCTTTTCGATGTCCGTAGTTAACTGTAAAATATTATTAAGGTAATTAGGAAACGGAACTAATAACTAGGGCTGTTTGAAAATTATAACTCTTGAGTAATTTTAGTTTAATTTGAATCGGGCTAACGAATCATTGAATTAAATTTTCCATTTTAGAAAAAAAAGTGTACGAATTACAAAACTCTTGTCGACAAACCGATTTAAATACGAATACAGTTTCTTAGAGAGATAAATCATTTTAAAGAAAAAGAGTATGCCATTTAGAATGGGTGGGATTTTGGTAACATATCGTAATTTAGACTTTCTATGGAATTTAAGAACGAATAATAACTGATAGAAACAAACTCAAAGGTCATTTACTACTCAAATTGTAACCAGCTTGAAAAATCATTATTAGCACAGCCCTAATAATAAAACGACGGTACTACAGGGTTCATACTTAAAACAATAACGCTGATAATTTATCATAACCCTTTCAGACAATATGACTAAAGGCTGACACATTACGCTTACATAATTTTGTATCTTACTTTCGATGTAGCCCATGAAGTTTAAAAATTTTAATACTACTTCATCTCCAACAGCAACAAATCCAAAGATATTTGGACATAAGCCTTAAGTCAATGTAATCAAAATTAGAAAATGAAAAAGTTTTCACAGGTAGTATAACGAAAGTTTCAATTTACTTGGGTTTTCAATATGCTCTATCGCTTGATGCTCATTGATCGGCAGAATAGAGTCTGGAAAAAGTTTATATCAAATTAGGGATGTTAAATTGCCAAGAAAAAGCATACTTTTGTTTAACTGGTTTTTATATGCCCTGCCCCCCCCCACCCAATTCTTTCTAAGACATCCCTGACTTTGTAGCTGAAAATGGTCTGAACAGCAATTAGCCTTATTCCTGATCAGCGCCACCATTAAAGATTTGATATTTTGAAAGTAGAGACTTGAAAGTGTAATATAATACCACTTTCATGCCAAAATATGATATGAAATTGTAAATTCCCATACCATTTAAAACCGTTTGGTTGAGACACCGTGAAAAGACGTAATCAGTTATTTTAACTTGAAAATAAGTTTCAAATGTAATACAACATTTTTATTTTGCATATTAGCGCTATGTTGATGGTACTTACTATTTGTCCTCTTTTCTTTGTATTTTACATTCCTTTGACTTGATGAAACTGTAAATGTTAAAATTAATTTATATTTAGTGACATTTTTAAGTCTGCCTCTTTCTTTAAATTTCCATTGTAAAAGGGTGGAATACACGTCATGGGATGTCTAGTTGTTTGCAAATTATTGATTTTTTTCCCCCTTGGGAGTTTAAATCGCTTTACATACACAAAATATTCACAAAATCACGTGAAAAGTTGATAAAATGGATAAAAAACGCGGGAGAGGAAATGTTTTTTAACGCTACTAGACGGGCAACTCCCTATCTCCCACGGTAGATTTGTATTCGTTATGTACTCTGTTCCAGCCTCGGCTTTCAGGACGGGCAAAAGTAGGTCGCCAAGTAACACCCAACTACCTTGCTTCGCCCATCTACCTATGAACCGACTTAACCGATGGCAGCTACTCCAGAAGCTAAAGCAGGATGTCCATAAACGCTGGCTTCGGGAGTACGTAACTAGACTTCAACAACGACCCAAATGGATGAAACCGCAACGCAATATCGAAGTTGGGGACGTGGTCTTGGTCAAATCAGACGTTACATCACCCGGAAATTGGCCTTTGGCCAGAGTGATCGAAATTTTTCCGGGACAAGACGGCTACACTCGGGTCGTTACCTTATGGACCACCAAAGGTGAAATCAAACGACCCATCGTCAAGCTATGCCTTCTGCCTTTCGACTATGAAGATGAGCCCTGAAAGCTTGCTACTATCGTAGCAAGGCTGGGAGAATGTTCCGTTGGGAAAAATGCTATTACATAAAAAACCATACCAATTTTGTAACCTTAATTTTTATCGTTTCGTTGTTAGTCTACATTTTAAGAATTAATTTTTTGTTCGTACTATATAATCAGATAACTTAATATCAAAGGTTGTTGTTGGTTTGAAGTCGCCGTCCGGGTACTTCGCTTAGTTTTATCATTAGTCAAATAAAATTGTTTACGTTTAGTTAACCAAGTTCTTTCTTGTCGTCAGAAACCACAGCCGCGTCCAGGCTAATTATAACCTTTTACCGTATCAAGTCGTCCGCGCAAGTTTTCCGGTAGGCCTATTCGACTAGTTCACGAACAGCAAAAAAAAAAGAAGAAAAGAAATAAAATATACTGAATAATTTTGTTTGCCATAAATTCTAAATTATTTTTTTAAAAAGCAGTTGTGATAAACCCAGATTGTAGTTCAAGATATCTGAGCTTTCAGTAGAATCATTTCACTTTTCCGTAATGGGTGGTAAAGTGCACACGAAGCAACAATTGATTTACATACAATTTTTGGAAGCTAATATGGATTTAGTCTCTATGAAATTTAGTGTTAGTTTCACTAAGGCCAAGTTCGATGCCCTTTGGTTTCAACTTGCTGCAAGGCTTAACAGTTGTGGAGTAGGCCCTTCGAAAACAGTAGAAAAGTGGAAGAAGGTATGTCGCACTTTAAGTACAATTTTATTTTTAATTTATATTATACTAAGCAATCTTTTTCGGTAGTGTTTTTCTGCATAGCGTTGCCTCCAAGGCTTTAAAGAACAAAACTGGTGGTGACCCGCAAGCCGAGCCACTAACAGATTTGGAGGAGCGGCTTCTTTCAATTTTTGGAAGGGAAAAAGTCACAAGGCTAAATTCTGTTCCTGAGGCGGGTTTTGTTGCCCCAGTAGATGTGATTGCTGAATCTAATTTGAGCAGTCTACCACCGCAATCGGAGCGTCCATCATGCTCCTACGTCACTTTGGACGAGAATTTTGAAGTAGCGATGGAGACTACTACGGAAGCCATTCGTTTCTGGGTGCGAAAGCATCCCAAATCCAAAATCAACACCCCACGTTAAGAACAAACGAGTGGAGGTTAACGTAGATTCCACCGAGGAAGAATTCCTCAATGAAACTTTCTGAGACAGGCGCTGAATCTGCCAGAAGTAATATTTCAATAATAATATTTCATCTGTGAAACCATATTATGTAGTAACTTACTAAATATCCATAAAATTCAATGATGAAAAGAAAAAGAACCGCATGAGATCTCGTAGGACTCCCTACGAAACAGCTTCGGTTTCTTTAAGGGCTGCCCAACAAGCCACCACAACAGAGTTGCGTGGAATTCAAATTGCAGTTGAAAGAGATGCCAATGCTTTGCAGGACCTTGCTCAGGGGCAGAGAGAGATGGCACAGGGTATCAAAGAGCTGGTGCAAGCTCAAATGAGGATTGCCGCTGCCTTTGAGAACCTTGCTGCGAGTTTCGCTAAGAAATAGTTGTGCTGGGAGAAAAAACGGCCCTGAGACAGTAACATACCGCCAAAATAAAGAGATTCGTTTTTTTAAGAATTGAATCGTCACGCAAGATGACTTAAAACTTCGGATACCCTGTGACTAGGAGATGATTTTAAAATTGCAAACTCTTCATTTTGTAGGTATTTACTGTCACTTGAAGTTCCGTGTTACCTTATAAACAGGCTAACATCGTGAGCATGTGTGGAGTATGCTGCCTTCTTGTGGCAACTGTTGAAAACTTGCTTTTGCAAGGCCAAAACATACATGCTTTTCTACGATAAATTAATTACACACACATATAATTAATATTAGAATTTAAATCCTTTGGATTAATTTTGAAATGAATTGAATTGTTTTATTGGCATTATTTAGTTTCAAATTAACAAACAGCCGATATCCTAAATTAACGGCTGGCTGATATCGTAAGTGTGCCAATGATAATGATATCAATATAAACTTATTATTTGCTGAAAAAGGTATTTCCATTTTTTTAGTTGTAATTTGCTATTGTAAGGTTCCAAAAGAGGTTGAATTTTATTATTTTTAGTGAGGAAAGAGGTTTTTCGTTACTTTTGAGCAGTCATGGTAAACTCAATCAAGTCAGATTGATAAAGGCCTCGAGCCGAAAGCTCTCTGTATTTTATCGGAATTATTTACACCCGAATATAATAGTTTTTGTTTATATCCATGTGATTCTCTTTATGTTTTAAATTAGTCTTATAAGATAATTAAAGTTCAAACGAGTTACGAAAAAGGTTCTATAAATTCGCCCATCCCGTGATGGGTCCCTTAGACGGGAGGAGAGAGAGGTTTCCCGAAGTTTACAGGGCTAGCGAAAGTTTTCAACTGCTCGTCTTTTAAAACGAGCATTTCTCTCCTAGAGTTCCAAGATACTTTCAAAAAAGGGGTGCCCATTTCTCATTGGTCAGTAGCTTCTTGTGCCTCCAAAATTTTACCTTATATGGTCATGAAAAGGACTGAAGAGAGGCTTCACGAAGTGTTTTTAGAAACTTTCCACTACTAACCGATGAGCCATGGGACCCTCCAAGAAGATGGGAAAGTACCGAGGGGCGTTTTGCTTGGTATTGAAAGAGGTAAAAAAGATCTTTATAGATAAGGGAATACAAATTTTGAATGCAGTTACACTTTAAAGTTTGAAAATAATTACAGAAATACATTTAAATTAATTAGGTTTAGAGGTTACATTGGTTACTTATTTAGATACATATAGTTATTATTACATTATTTTACAAAAAATCATACAAACGCAAAAATCATTTAACAGGATCTCTGTTGTATCTCTCTACCGCTGTACACGTCCCAGGACACGGCGGCCGTGAAGCTAGTCCTGGCCACTGGGCATTCCAAGTTGACTATCACGGCTGCCTCTGCATACTTTGCCCATGACGCGGACTCTCTCCCGACAATTGAGGTGACCAATTTGGTCAATCAATGTGAAAAGAAAGGGGACAAATTAATCATTGGCTGTGACGCCAATGCTCATCACATCACGTGGGTAGTTCTGACTGCAACAGGAGAGGTGATGATTTACTAGAATATTTCGGAACAGGAAAATTTGGTCTCGCCGAATTGGTCTCGCCATTTTGGTCTTGCCGATTTGGTCGCGGGACTAATTGGTCTCACCGATTTGGTCTCGGTTTTATTTGGTCTCGGGACGATTTGGTCTCGGGACTATTTGGTCTCGGGACTATTTGGTCTCGGGACTATTTGGTCTCGGGACTATTTGGTATCGTGATTATTTGGTCTCGGGACTATTTGGTATCGTGATTATTTGGTCTCGGGACTATTTGGTATCGTGATTATTTGGTCTCGGGACTATTTGGTATCGTGATTATTTGGTCTCGTGATTATTTGGTTACCTAATTAGTTACCTCCTTTTCCAAAGCAATGGTCCAAATAATTCGTTGCTACCTTTTCCAAAGCAATGGTCCAAATAATTCGTTGCTACCTTTTCCAAAGCAATGGTCCAAATAATTCGTTGCTACCTTTTCCAAAACAATGGTTCCAATAATTCGTTGCCACCTTTTCCAAAACAATGGTTCCAATAATTCGTTGCCACCTTTTCCAAAACATTCTCCTACCAATTAGCTGCCACCTTTTCCAAAATATTCTCCTATTAATTAGCTGCCACCTTTTCCAAAATATTCTCCTATTAATTAGCTGCCACCTTTTCCAAAATATTCTCCAATTAAGTAGCTGCCACCTTTTCCAAAATATTCTCCAATTAATTAGCTGCCACCTTTTCCAAAATATTCTCCAATTAATTAGCTGCCACCTTTTCCAAAACATTCTCCAACAAATTAGCTACCACCTTTTCCAAAATATTCTCCAATTAATTAGCTGCCACCTTTTCCAAAACATTCTCCTACTAATTAGCTACCACCTTTTCCAAAATATTCTCCTATTAATTAGCTGCCACCTTTCCAAAATACTCTCCAATTAATTAGCTGCCACCTTTTCCAAAACATTCTCCTATTAATTATCTGACACCTTTTCCAAAACATTCTCCTACTAATTAGCTGCCACCTTTTCCAAAATGTTCTCCTAATAGTTAGCTGCCACCTTTTCCAAAACATTCTCCAATTAATTAGCTGCCACCTCTTCCAAAATATTCTCCAGATAATTAGCTGCCACCTTTTCCAAAATATTCTCCTATTAATTGTCTGACACCTTCCAAAATATTTCTATTATTGCTAATAAATTGTTCGTTGTAAGAGGCGGGCTTTTAATACTCATATAAATAATCTTCTTACCTTCAAACAAGGTTGGGTTGGGTAAGGTCCCGAGACCCATTTGTCCCGAGACCCAATTGTCCCGAGACCCAATTGTCCCGAGACCCAATTGTCCCGAGACCCAATTGTCCCGAGACCCAATTGTCCCGAGACCCAATTGTCCCGAGACCCAATTGTCCCGAGACCCAATTGTCCCGAGACCCATTTGTCCCGAGACCCATTTGTCCCGAGACCCATTTGTCCCGAGACCCAATAGTCCCGAGACCCAATAGTCCCGAAACCCATTTGTCCCGAGACCAAAACGGCGAGACCAAAACAGCGAGACCAAATCGGCAAGACCATAACGGCGAGACCAAATTGTCGCGTACCGGAATATTTAGTTGGTTGTAAACTCTATATTCTTAATCAAAACATTGAACCTACTTTTGTTACTTCTAATAGAAGGGAGGTCATTGACCTCACGCTAGCCACGGAAAACCTCTTGTCCTCCGTGTCTAACTGGCATGTGTCTAATGAGCCGTCTTTGTCGGATCATAGGCACATCTGCTTCACTGTCGCGACTACCTCTGTCCCGGCGGGGACGGAGATACGCAATCCAAAACGGACCAATTGGGCCGGCTATAGGGAAGACCTAATCCTACGCTACGGAGGGGGGTCACACTCCTAAACTTACTTCACCTAAGGATCTTGATAGGGCTGCTGGTGATTTACAGTGCTCCATCATGGAGTCGTTCCACCGGAACTGCCCACCTAAGACCGTCAACCGCTCGAGGCAGGCTTGTCCCTTGGTGGAACGCGGATCTCAACAGGCTTCGTAAATATACGCGCAGGCTCTTTAACAAAGCCAAGCGCACGGGTGACTGGGCTGTATACAGGCAGTCCCTTAACACCTACAACAGGGCCATTAGAGCTGCTAAGAAGGACTCCTGGCGGACTTTCTGTGAGCAAGTCTCCAATGTCCCTGCTACGGCTAGGGTCATGAAGATTCTAGCGCACGACAGCTCACATCGACTTAATGCTATTAAGCTGCGGGACGGTGTGTACACTAAGTCTGGGGCTGAGACTCTCAAGCACATGCTGGAGGTCCATTTTCCTGACTCTACTTTTATCAATCCAACAAACCCTGACTCTCTCTACCCTGTCCTGCACAGGGCTAAGAGGGAAGACTGGCTTGTAGCCAGACAGGTTGTCACGATTCCCAAGCTTCGGTGGGCTGTCAACTGTTTTGAGCCCTACAAGTCTCCGGGACCCGATGGGGTCTTCCCTCTGCTTTTGCAGGAGGGCTTAGACCACATCGCCTCTCCGCTATGCAGGATCTACAGACTCTGCATTGCTCTCGGTCACATACCTCGTGACTGGAAACGCTCTAGGGTCATCTTTATTCCCAAGCCCGGGAAGACTTCCTATCTCGAGGCGAATGCATTTAGACCTGACCTCCTTCTTCCTCAAAATTCTGGAGAAGCTGGTGGACAGGTACATTAGAGACGAGATACTTTCGGTAACTCCTCTCTCTTCTTCACAATTTGCTTACTAAAAAGGCAAATCCACTGAGACGGCCCTTCACGTCCTAACGAATTGCCTGGATAGGGCATTCGAATTTCAGGAAACTTCACTGGCTGTCTTCCTCGACATTGAGGGGGCCTTTAACAAGGTCTCTAGCTCGGTTATTTTTTGATATTTAACATAATCTTGATTCCCAACTCCAAATTAATACAGAATGACTAATAACGTCGTCTATACGCGTGTGGGCGTCCTTTGCTAAACTAGTGTACCAACTTAGCAGTTTGCCTTGTGTTGGTATGTAATAAAATACTACAAAACCTCATAATTTTCTTTTTTTCTTGAATATAAAAAAATGCTAATTTTTATTGGAATTTCGATGCGTTTAGTAGTTTCGGAGTATTCTAATAATTCTAGCAGAGAATACAACGCTCAGGGGCGGGGCTGCCACTTGAAGGTATTTCCTCCCGCCAAGAGGCAACACGAAACGTAGTCCACGCTCACTACATGCGAGAGGCTATCCGATTGACACTGCCTCATACGGTGCTTGTTGGAGCTAGAGAAATATCCTCCCTCCCCAGTAGTGTTTGCTTCTCCTATGGCAGTAATGAAATTGTCATTAAGGCTCTGTTACATTTCGATATTTCAAATTCATGTTCTTGTGTATGAAACTTAAAATTATACTCAGTGGGCAAATGTTTACGAAAATCACTTAAAACTTTAAATGAACAAGAACAATCGGCATCCCTACACGCAATATTATATTGTTTTTCCTCCATTTAGGCCTTTATTAAATCACGAAAAACTAAACTTTCACGCATCTAAATTTTGGCCCTTAAGCTGAAAAAACTGTGAATCATTTCATTAAGTCGAATTTGAATTTAAAAAGCGGCGGCAAGGAACAAAATCAGGATGTTGACTAGCCAATTACAGGCCGTCTAAAAATCAAGCCAGATCAGCTCTACCAAGCCTCGGAAAAAAGAGGCGCACATTTAGCCGCTCCTAAAAAAGTAGCTTAGTTTTTACCATCTGCAGGTTTACGATTCCTATTCCGCGTTAATTCATTCAGGTGGTAATGAATATTTTTTCCTTTTGGCTAAATTCTCCTCTTATCTATCTTGGCAGAGCTCAACAGCTTTCACGTGATAGCAACTCGGTGCGTGATTGCACGTGCAATAATCTTGTTCCAAGTTCAATAAATAGACTAACTCCTATGGGATAACGTACCAAATAGCATTTTCTACTCCCCTCGTAGGTAACTCTATCATATTCAAAACATAATAAGGCCATATCATCAGTGTTAGCACTGTCATTTAGGTTTTTAATAGTTTTAAATACTTTTGGAAATTTTCCGCAAATAAGGAATTCAACTATATCATCAGTTGGGAAACTGTCATACTCTGGCAGATAAAAAGACAGTTTAGCCTGCCCTAATTTCTCATATCCTGCATTAAAAGAAATCATTACTTGTATTTGGGTCATTATGTAGCTCAAGATTATTCCATCAATTCGAAGCTTTTTACTGAAGTTTGAAAATAATTTTTAAATTTTCCACTAAAATCATAATATTCAAAGTCATTGTCCTTGCGCAGCTCGCTTTTTATACTTCTACAGATAGCTGTGATTGAGTCAGATAAGCCGTCTCTATTGTGAAATATTGTAACTTTTTTAAAAAATGTTTTGTGACTAATTAAAGGTACAACAAAATGTTCTAAAAAATGTTTGCCAGCCTCGACACATGACCTTTCATGCATCAGAAACAACACTGGGATCAGTGGGTTAATTAGCAATTCTGTGTTTATCATAGAAACACCAGAAATAACGAAATCTTCCATCTCAAACATTGTACTTCGCAATAATGGAGTTGTAATGGAAGAACTTGCAGTTCTAAGCAATGTTTTTGCTTTTACAAGACTCTCGGAAAAACCAAAAATTACCATCAGCTGTCCTTCAAAATAGGTAACCTCTTTAATATAGTCTTTTAGAGGCCCCAAAGCTAAGCCAAATACATTTCCTAGACAGTTGCCAGAAACAACACTTGGGTATGCTTTCCCTGTTGAAAAAGTTTCAGTACTTTCGTGTACTTCACTTTGTATTTTCTGGATTATATTTTCCTTTACTACGATATCAGTATCATTCTCCGGCAACTGAGTCTTTTTGTTGTTGATTGAGGCACTAAAATGTTTTCAGTGACTGTCCTTTTCGGTTTTATCGTGTAACTAATTTCTCGTCTCCATAGTATTCTACAGCGATTGCCACTACATTTTTAATATGATTGATTAGTGATTTTCTTGAACCTTCCATCATACTTATGATCTTTGCCAGGCCTGAGAAATATTACCCTTTTATAATACCATCTTGGTTTCCTTTAGGTTTTGAAGCCTTTTTCCATAAAATCCTATCTGACCGTAATACTTCATTTACTTTGTCCTTTTGAACTCTAAAGATTAGTAAGGGGTTATGGGGGGAACATTGTAGTTCCCTAAATTTACTTCAATTTTAGCTTTTATTTTTTTTGTTTTCCTTTGAAAGGTTTAAGAATAAATTTACCTTACTATATTTAGATAAGTTTTGGTTCAACGTTTTCTGGCAACGAAGTTATGTAAACGTGGTTCTCTAATTCTTCATTTAGAGTAGACTTTAGAATTTTTTTTAAATCCTCGCTCAGCAGTTTACGAGAAAAATGTTTTTATAAGGACCAGGGTTATTGATTGAAGCATTGTTTTTTCAAAAACATCACCTGAGAGACCTAGGAAAGCAACTGGCCACGGCTACCCAATCTCTTGTTATCACGCCTTACAATTCAAAGGATGTTTCACCTCGGTAAAAACCCGAACCTTTATGGAAAGTTACCATTTTCAACTAAAAGTTTTGTATAGAATAGTTTACACAAAAATACCCCGACGTCATCGTTGACGTCAGCCTACCTGGCTAAGACCCGAAAAAAAGGGGTAATGAAAAAAAAGAGGACTCGCTCCTGACCCGACGACCGAGATGGTCGAGTTTAAAAAGAAAGACTAATCTTCAAGGGAAGCCAAAAAAAATACTCTTTATGTCGAGAACGCGACGTAGCAAAGAAATTTATGAAAGCAGGTACCGCCCTGGACTCAAAAACCAGTGATCCAGTAATGGACACCTAATAGCTAATCACCAAGCTAATTACCGCGTCTTTATGTGAGCGTACGAACATGAACCACTCGCGCGGTTAATTACCGCGTCTTCCGCTTGTGCGATAGAATGCGCTTTATGCTGGATCCAGTACCTGGAGGCGAACGATGTCTTAATAAACGTAACGTACTCTTTACAGGATTATCCTGCTTTGTTTGTTTAAGTTAATGTGTCTTGGAAAGCCAGAAAAACGAATTATTTTTCTTTCAACTGTATGAGATAAGTAAGATTAGTAAGAAGCGCTTCGACTCTAATTATGTTTTATTATGATTTAAATTTCATGCAATTTTTATTAAATTTGTGAATTGAAATGGTAACTTTCCCCATATTGGCTATACTTATTCGATATCCCATGATTTATATTTGAAACCAGACACCCTAGATTCAGCACCACCTCCCAATAGTGAAAAGGTAGGTCACCCGGACCAGAATGGTTTCTACAACTAGCGTAACGAAAGGGAATGAGAAAAGAGAAGAAATTTCCACGTTACAGGTTCCAGATTATTATTTTAGCACTGTTAAATGCTGTGCGTCGAGGGGAGATTCACTAAGGAAGATTTTCTTTCATTGTTGATTTTTATTGATGCTTTTAAAAGTGATCGGGATTCATTGGTGATTTAAAATGAATGGCCATTAAGGGAATAGAAAACTCGTGGCAGAAACACACTTTAAATTTTAGGCGTGAATGTTTCGTTGTAGAAGAAATTGTGAAACCCCCGAAATGACAAACGTATTTTCGACTTATACTTTTGCTGATTCGCTGTCCATACAAAGTGCACCCCACAACGTGAACAGAATAAATTTATTTTTCCAAAAACCGTTAGGCGTCATAACTCATCAGAAGTTAAGTCGCAATGTAGTCACCCCTGGCAATAATAATTCTAGGGCCTGAGTTTTCTATATGAAACGGTTGAGAATTTATTTCGTTCAACTCAAGAACAAACAAAACTAGAAACCGTAAGAATTTTAAAAACCTTCATTTTAACTTTGATAACTTCCTATAATTAATATATACGTAAGAAGATAAAATTTAAAATACCTTTGCCTAATATCGACTTTCGCTTAACTAAATGCTAGGATGACGGGTTTCACACTTTTCCTTTTATAAAATATGTCGCAAGAATATACAATTACAACGCACGCTCGAACTTCATTTTGAAATTTTTTTAACACTGACCATCTTTACATGTAGGGTATGGAAGAGTAATACTAGCCACATCGCACCGTACTTAACAGGCATACAAATGTAAATAGACTCTCGATGCGCAACTTTAAACTGTGCTAAAATTATTACCCGTAATCCTCACTTCAATAAATTTATTTATGTTATAATTACAATAGCGCGACATAAAGAGGAATTTTGAGTGAGTAGCCCCTCGATGCGCTACCCTTAACATTGCTAAAATGATTACCCGTATGACCAGTCTAAAACGAGGCGTTATCTTTAACAATGCTAAAATGATCACACACTAGTAACCCTTAATAGATGAACTGAAAGTTTTAGTGATTACCCCCTCGATGATCGAGTTACCTTTAATAGTGCTAAAACGATTACTTACTTAACGCTCGATTAATACACGTACATAAAGTTTTAGTTTACGACGCATAATTTTCGCATCTTATAAATTTCTAACATGAACTTATGGCCAGAAGCGTTTGAAAGAGAAAGAATTCAGTAAAACACCAAATAATTGTAATATCCCGGTACCTTAAGACCATTCTACAAATAACGTCAGCTTTTGCTTTCAAAATTTCCCTCGATTTCTTTAAATGTTGAAATAGGGGATAGGGAGCGTGATTGAAAGCGTAAAATCCGTATTGACGACGGGTGAGGGGAATTTTTAAGGGAGAGTATATAGCTTAACCTTACTTTCATAATTCCTCTACTTTTAAGTAGACGAACGAAAAATGTCACCTTCACCACAATTTTCTCCCTTTCACTTTCCCTTCAATGACGAACGAAAATTTTTATACTGCCAAAGGCTCTACTCTTGACACTACTACTACGAGAATGAAAACAGGGCAGGTCAAACTAACAGCCTCATCGTAGATGTACATCATGCGATGTGGCTAAAAACGGCCTTATCGAGGAAAAGTGAATGCAGTTATAATTTTTCGAACATAAGAATTGCGCCATATTTTTTCAAAAACTTCAAATGAAACGGTAAGACAAAAAACATTTCCTTTTTATTTTTTCTTCAAAACTTTTTCTTCATAACGTTTTTTTTATCACATCGGCAAATGAACTAAAAAAAATTTTTTATCATATCGGCAAATGAAGTAAAAAAAACTTTTTTTTATCATATCGGAAAATGAAGTAAAAAAAAAATTTTTTTCTTCACAGTAAATAAACCCAAAAAATAAATTTTTTGGTTTTTTCAAATAAAGAAATGAATGAAAATTTTTTTAATTGTGCTGTGTTGAAAATCTTTGATGCATGGATAGCCGTTCCTGTTAAAATAATAATAGACACAATATATTATACCAGAACGGAAATAAAAGAGACATAAAATTAACAATGAGGACATAAATGATTATATGGTTTAAGACGCGTGGACACTTTGAATCTGTTTTGAATATTTTTGAAATGCCAATTCATTCATGAAAATACTAGTTATTTTTTAAAGTACTCTTTTGGATTTGACAAGAATTTTAAATGCCAATAATAAACCTATCCAAAAAAGGCTGAAGGAGGTTTCAAAGTGCTTAGTGTAAACGCGATTTAATTTCCGAGGTTTTCTGATGGCTCTACGGGACGAAGGTAAGAGAAAAAATTAGTAAAACAATTACTTCTGGAATAATTTTTTCATCCGCATATTCAACTACAGCTTTCGGGTTTCAATTATCAATAACTTTTTTGGTCCACAAAGTTATTGGTTTAAAATCGTTTTTTGGATTCACAATTTTTATACATTCGGCAAGTTTCCCTTTGCACTTATTGTTTTCAATAATTTCATTTTTAAATTTTCCATATCAGCTGCACGGTCACTATAGAAAAATTTTCTTATAACACAAAGTAAACGTAATTTCGAGTTTAAGTGGCGCAGCCAGGTTTTTTGTCACATTGGCCAAGGCAGATTTGCCGTCCCCTTTAAAAAAGGTTTCTATCTAATCTATTTTGAGTAATAATAAAATTACAGGCCTAGATTTAAAGTGTCTAGCGGATGTGGCATCATAATTTAATAACATTGAAATTAAAGGAATTTTTTATAATTTACAGGGGCCAATAGTCTCTGGCTATTTTTGCTTGAAAATCGTGGCAAAATATTTGAGAACCTTCAAATTTTCAGGGGGGGGGGCGGCAAATTATTCAATTTTGAAGAGTAAAAAGCGATTTCCTCGAGGACCAATCTAGTCCCACTTCCCAATTTTCAAACCTAAATACGGCTGCCTCTTATATACCCCCGTAAGTTAAGCAACACCTGGCGGCACCGCTGGTGGAAAATAACAATAATTTTTTTACTTTTTCAGAAATTCTTCCGACAAGTAAAGGACGTCCAGGTCTAAATTGTAAATAATTTTAAATAGAGATACTCATTTTCACAAAAGTATTTAAGTTTCAAAAGGTTTAAGTTACGTGTGCAGTCTGAGACTTCGTTCTCCAACAGGGAAATTGTAGCCTCATCCCGCAGAGGCGTTACTAAAATGACCTCTTTTTTTAAAAAAAAATCGCACCAATGGCACCAAGTACATTTTTAGATCCGTAAGTATGTTTTCATTTTTATAATGGTCAAACTAGAAATAATTGAGAAGATGAATTCAGTCTGATTTTTAAAAGGGGTGTCCAAAAATAAATTGAATGTTTCTAATCTTATTTGTACCGAAGTCAAAAACCAAAACTCGCAGATAACTATCTCATGCATTAATTTTGAGCGCTTGTTAAAGCGAGGATAAAATTATATCACAACGCCTATTTAAGAGTAAAACATTGATAAAATGAAACTTTCAAGATATATTCGATTACTTCACTGTGCCTTTTAAAGTGTAAAAATGCGAAGGAATATATCTAGTACTAACCGCATTCGTTTCCGTGTTTCCAATAAAATAAATGCCTTTTTTTCAGGATTTTCTTTCTCTAAATATCTTAACAAATATTTTATTTTCGAATCTGACTTGCATCCGCCAATGAAGGTCACTTGGTGGCTGAAACCTATTAAAAAATATAACATAATCATCACTGTGGGAATGTTCATGGAAAACTGGAAATGTATTCCTAAATTTTTTATACTTTTGGTGAAACGTTTTACATACTTTTGGGATATCCTAACGAGGTTAGGAACTCAATCCCGATCATGTCCCCAAAGATGGGGTAACCCAAAAAATTTGGCCTTAAACCTAAAAATAGTTTGTGTCAGCTGTAGTATGTATTATAACTGATGATTACTATCTCAAGAGTCAGAGCTATGACAATGAAAACGCTTAGTAAATTGTGGTTTGTTTACGAGTAAAACCTGGAACCCGAGTTAATGGATTTTCAACCCAAACGAATAGTTTCTTTAGCATTATAAATTGTAGGAAGTGTGCAACTTATAGAATGAAATAAAAATTTATAAACTTATATGACACTAAATAGTAGTAGTAGGGACTATACAGATGCGCAGAGATCCAAGATGGCCGCCACCCCAAGATGGCCGCCCTCTCCCCATCTACCAAACTCAAACCAAACTTTTCAGACAAGTCTGGACTAGCCCGAGCTGTTAGTTTCAACCCCCATGACATCATCTTCTTAACTTAAACTAAAACTAAAAGCTATAGTCAACCTTGACGTCATCCCTGGCTTGCTGACATTGGGTGTTACCCTTTAACCACTCCAGCTTTTCTCTCTGTAAGCCTAAAGTTAATAAAAACACAGATTTTAAGACATCAAATATTTACTTTTTAAAAGATGTACAGATATGCGTAATAAATAAATACAAAATATATAGTACAAAATAATCAACAACCAGCAAGGATAAACAAACATGTTTTAACGAGTTCATTTTTCACATTGACCCCGTATCGTTATTTGACTCGGAAGCGCAATCGGCGGAGGGCCGTTTGGGTTTATTTTCCAGCTGTTTTCTGCTTCGCCGCTCGATTTCGTAAAGAGTTAACAAAATGTTGACTATTAACCCGTAAACAAAAAAGAAAATGAGGCATAGCATATTGGGCGGGTTACAAAAGCAAATGATATTTAAATAGCTAGTACGTGATATATATGTAATATAATAGCAAGGAAAGCGATATTGTTGATTGGTTCCTACTTGGCTTATTAGGCGGGGTGTAAGTAAAGAGATAAATTTCATTGGATAGGTTAATTAAGGCGGAGCTAAAAAATAAGCCTATAATTATAAGTCTGGAAAGAATATACAAATAGGCAAATAAAGATTTTAATAACAAATATTATACAATAACATTAAAACAAAATAACAAAAATATATAAAACTAAAATATTTACATAAAAAAACCCACCACCAATAAAAAATTACTAGACGCCGGTCGAACCAAACCCCCCACTGCCGCGTGACGTAGGGGCCAAAGTCTAGAAACAACATAAAAATGTGTCACATGTTAAAACCTAAATTAAAAACTCTAAAATATTTACCGCCGTTTCCACCGGTCTTAGCAATATAACCGGCGTAACGATCAATTGGGCAAAACGATCGCCCCGCTTGACAACGTAGGGGGTTTCCCCGACATTTGCGACGACGACTTTTATGGGTCCCCGATTGTCGGCGTCTATTAGTGTTAAGAATTATTATACTTTTACGCATTATAAAATAACTAATAAACATACCTATCGTCCCCTCGGCAACAAACAGCCCTTGGGCCGTTAAGCTGCTACGGCCAACAATGCGGCCGTAGCTGTTCTCGGGCAGCATAACGCCTAACCCAGTCGACACAATTTTGATACCGTGAGGGTCGATTACGGTCGAGGTGTTAATCGACTCGGACGACGAGACGTTCGTCCAAGACGTACTACAAAAACACGTCGTTGGCATTCACGGAATTGAAGGGTCGTACCGGCTGAGGAGCGACGGCCAGTACTTCGAGACAAAAGTCCCCCCGCGAAAAGGGGACTATTTTGTAGACATAAGTGTCTACAAATTTAAAGACATAAAGGACTCCCAAGCCGACAAGCTTTGGGAGTGCTCCCACAAACGACTGAAGCGAGTCGTTGACGGGAAAGACAAGGACGCCGTCAAACTCCTCAACGCCTTCCACCGGTTGGTGGAGGACATAAAGGGTGACGCTCAGGCCACGCAGCAGCCGCCAAGCAAAGTAAGTATCTTATTAACAATAAATTTACAAACCAAAATTTTGTTCCAATTTTTTTTTATTTCTGATAGAGATTCAAAAAATGAGTTCGAGCAGCGGCAGCAGCGGGAGTGACTCGGAGGGTAGTGAGGGAGAAGAACACGCACAGGTAAACCGGTACTACACAATTGAGCGGCAGATTGACAAAACGAGTCGCAAGTGGCATTGTAAACAAATCGATTTGCGTATAGCTTTTAAAAATTTGAATGACATTCCAACGCGAGATTTTTTTCCAATTTTTCGAAAAATTCTCGACGAAGTTATACGTAAATTAGTAACCGAGAACCCCGGGTATAATCGAGTTCGATTTGTTTTAAGGTCCCCCGGATTGACGACCCCCTTTAATATTAAAATTATAAAAATTGACAAATTCACCAGTAAGCGGATTATGCGCACCATCTATAGAGTAACGCAATCTAGTCGGGACTTTGTCTTTAATGGCGAAGATTTTCAGTTTGAAATAATTTTTCTAAACCTCGATGCAAATATAGGGACTTATTATAAATCCATTAAAAATAGAACTTTGGTTAATTTGGATTATTTCGTTAAACAAAATAACCAATTTATTTTTATGGAAAACAATGATAACCTCTGTTTTGCTCGAAGTTTAGTTCTAGGTAAAGAGATGGCCGATCGCAATTTTTATCAACAAAATAAGCAAGGTCCTCCCTTTAATCGGAACAATTTTGACAAACTGAAGCGTAATAGCACCCTTGTGGGTAATATTGCAAAAATCTTGCACAGAGTCCCCGAGGGTTACGTTACTCTAGAAGATATTCAAAAATTTCAAAATTATTTAGCTCCCCATTATCGGATTGTGATAGTTGATGCGGCGAATAATTTTACCATATTTTTCAAAGGACCCCAAGCTCCTAAATTTATCTATCTCTTAAAAATTGGCGACCATATCCACCCTGCAAAAACTTGGCACGGTATGATGGGCGGTTGTATTTCTTGCGATTTATGCTTAAAATCTTTTTACAAATACGAATTGTTAAAAGAGCATAAATGCCCCGAGGATACAAAGCCCTATATATGTTTTCGGTGCCAAGGAGAAGCTTTTCATTTAACCAACGAGGATGTTTTAAAACGTTGCGACGAATGCCACCGCTACTTTTTCCCGGGCCCCTGCTACGAAACTCATTTACTTAATGGCACCTGCGTGAGTCAAAAACGATGTTTAGAATGTGGGCGACTTATGGGTGACGATCACGACTGCAATCCCGAATGCTCTCAGTGTAAAATAGTTCATCCGCCAGGTGAACATTTTGTTATGCCTTTGGAAACCAAAATGAAAGCCTCGCGGTTTATTTATTACGACATTGAGACTATTCTTAGAAATAATATCCACGTCCCCATTTTACTAGTTTGCGACGTAGAGACTGAAGCTGGCTTTGAAACCAAAATTTTTTACGGCGCCAATTGCGTCGAGCAATTTTTAAATTATTTATTTAGCGTAGAGCAGGTAGTTTTGACTGGACAGAAACGTAAAACGTACCAACCGCGCTTTACTAACACTCAAGTAGTAGCTCATTACGCGAAAGCTTTTGATAACTTCTTAATTCTTAACGCTTTAGTCCATAGACACGTCACCCCTGCCGTTATTTTTGACGGCAGTAAAATTTTAATGATTCATCTTGAGGGACCGCAAATTAGATTCCTCGATAGCTTTAATTACATTAGTCAGCCTTTGCGTAATTTCACCAGCATGTTTAGCCTCGGCGATGTAGCGAAAGGATTCTTTCCATTTGATTTTCATACCGAAGAAAATCTTAATTACATTGGCGTCATCCCTGAAGCTTCGTACTTTAACGTAGCTCAAATGAAAGCCAATGATTATCGAGATTTTCAAACTTGGTACGCGTCAATGGAAGGATCTATTTACAACATCAAAGAGGAGCTTATTAAATATTGCATTCAAGACGTCAAAGTCCTAAGACAAGGCGTCGAAGCTTTTAGAAAAATTTACGTAGATCTAACAAAATTAGACCCTTTTTGCTTAAAAAATATTACTTTGGCGGGTGCTTTAACCACTATTTATCTTAACAATTACTATAAACCTTACAGCATGGGTATTGTTCCTTCTAACGGCTATAACGCAAAATTTAATCACAGTCAGATTAGCTTAAAATATCTCGCTTCGGTGAAGAAAACGGAAAATATAAAATTGCGAACGGCTTTAAGCTATTAGGGTGAATATCGGGTGGGGCGCTATTTAGTCGACGGCTATAGTGAAACTCCGCCCAAAATCTACGATTTCCACGGTTGCTACTTTCACGGTTGTCCATGCCAAAAACTCAATGCCTACAATACCCAACTCAAAGCCAGCAACAGATTTCTGTACGAGCGGACTCTAGATAGAGAGTTGTTTATTAAAGAGAAGATGGTCGGGTATGAATATACCTCGATTTTTGAGTGTCAATTTGCTAACCTTTTAAAAGAAAACGCCGAAGCAAAGGCTTTCTGCAAAAGTTTAACTTTTCGACCTCAAATATCAGCCCGTAGCGCTCTCTATGGGGGACGAACGGAAAATTTTGTTCTTAACTGCCACGTGCAAGGTGAGGAGAAAATTTTCTACAAGGATATTATTTCTTTGTACCCGAAAGTTTGTCGCGATTGTCCGTACCCTAGCGGCCACCCCATAATCTATAGCAGAGATTTTGACAAATCGCCAGGGTGGTATTTTGAAAGTGAAGAATTCCGGATTTCCAGCTCACGCGCAAACGCCTCTGCAAAAAGAGGCGTATATCGCTGATATAAACAAGAATGAAAAGCTTTCTCTGACAGTGGCGGATATTCAATCAAATCCTTCCCTGCGTAATATCGCTAAAATTAATTTAAATTCTCTTTGGGGTCGCATGGCGTTAAATACGGGAAAGATTCGCAGCATCTTTATCAACAATTATTACGAATTGATACGATACGCGAGCGATTACACTCTTGAATTAGTCGACTTACGGCCAGTTACGGAGTCGATCGCTCTCTTATCGTACAAAGCCAAAAGCGATTACGTTTCGGACTAGAAACTGGGGTCGGCCATTGTGGGGAGCTGCGTTTCTTGCTACGGGCGACTCGAATTGAACAAGATGTTGCTTCAATTAGACCGCGCAGCTTTGTATTGTGACACCGACTCGATAATCTACCGCCATCTACCGGGAAAGTTTGACATTCCAACTGGCAATCATATTGGTTGCTGGGCGGATGAACTCGGCGGTGATTATATAACTTCCTTTTGTAGTACCGGTGCCAAAAGTTACTCGTTTCGCACTAGCAAAGGAAAAGAAGTCAAGAAAATTAAAGGGTTGACGTTAAATCGAGAAAATCTTGAAAAACTTTGTAACGGGGAGCCCGTTACAAGAGTTCACCACTAGGGGGAGCGACATAATCGATACCAGGGATCCCCGCTAGACGGCCCAGGAAGCTAAACGTAAGACCTGTCGTCTGCTCGAGAGCCGGGATTGGTCGATCACCGGAGGCCCGAGGGGATATAATCAAACGTAGCCCGGGAATCTGGGCAGTTGGAGGGTTACCGGCATCAAGATCAGTTAATACTCTTGTTATATTAAATTAACTTTATTTACTTGTTTAAATATTATCTAACGGAATTGTAATGTATATTAATGTTAACTAACGGACTGTAAATATAAATTAACCGGTTTTCTATATTAATAAATATATTGAATTAAGATAAATTACGTAGTCGTGTGTTTTCGGGAATCAGCGATAGCGCGCGATTACAATTGGTGCCCCGAGTGAGGAAATAACTTCTTGAATCTCGCGCCTTTATCTCCCGGTTTTAGTGTTTACTACGGACTTGCGTTTTATACGGACGTCGTTTCACCGAGTGAACTTTTTGGTATACTACTGGACTTGTGGGCTGATGTGCATCTTAGTGTGTTCCTTCTGCACAACGTGGGATTAGAACACCCTACAGTGAGCCCCTGATCCGGCCTGGGGGGATCTTTGAGGGTGTTCCGCAGTCAACGGGAACACTCTACTAGCACGGCCAACCGGGAAACTACAAACGATAAGTTGATCTTACATTTCTTTACTCGGTTTCTTGTATACTCTGCATTTTTGTATGTTCCGTTAGCCTACATTTAGAGGCCGCCGAATTGGGCCTTGGTCTTATTGTGCACATAAGTTTAATTTAAATACTCTAAGTTGGCTTTCTTATTTGATTAAATTCAAAATGGGGCTCTATTTTATATGGGATCAAATAATTCTCCCATATTTTGTCCCATTCGCGGTCACGGTGACTATGGGATATGCGGGCTATTTGATATATCGGGAAATCGGTGTGACTGTGGGATATGATCGACATACCCCGTTACATGGGTTTAACATACCTCCACCTCGTCAGGGTATTAATCCCCAGCTGCCAATTGGCAATGTTAAACAGTCCGGGCCTCCCATACCCTTGACATTAAATCCAAATCCGGGCCCAGTATGTCCGTTGCCACCTTGTACCGGACAATCTGACTTAATGGACCGGTTCCTCAAGGATTGTGATTTGCAAAGTAAGGACCTTAAAGGATCAGGACCTTCACATAAGGCCAATTCCAGTATATTATCCAGGTCGGGTAGTATTTTACGACCTTCCGAGTTAGACGCCGTTGATATTCAACAGCGTAAAGAGTGGCAAATCTGGGCTAGGGTTGAAGCCAGGAGAATTCGAGCCAACGTAGGTCATTTTCATAGAGACCAAGGGACTGGTGACCCATCTCGGGAGCCACCGAGGGGCATTACCCCTTTATCACCTTTTCGGGTACCCCCTCCGTCACATATCCCGGTACTGAGAACCTCGTCGCCCTTGCATCAGAGACAGGTTTTAGCCTCTGCCCCCCTCTCCCCTTCGTCCAGCCAGGAGCTGTCAATCCGCCCCCCTTTGCAAACCCAAGGAATCAGGGTGCCATACCTAATATTCCGGCTAGGTCCAGAAATCGTAATTTTCCGGGGGAAGCCCCTCGTATGGTAGCATCCGGTAATAGCTCGGGTAGGAGCCCTGTTCTTCGATCTCCGCATGTTCCGGTGGTCAATCCACCTCGAACACCACCTCCAGTAACTCGTAGGACGATGGGGACCAATCCCTCACCCCCTGCTGCCCTAATTCAGCATATTCCGGTGGTCAATCCGCCGCAAACACCCCCTCGGGTAACTTATAGGACGATGGGGACCAATCCCTCACCCCCTGCTACGCCAGCTCAGCATGTTCCGGTGGGTAATCCGCCTCAAACACCACTTCGGGTAACGTATAGGACTATGGGGGTTAATCCCTCACCCCCTGTTGCCCTCGCTCAGCATGTTCCGGTGGCCAATCAGCCACTAACGCCACCCCGAGTAACTCATAGAGCGTCTGGAACTACTACACCCCCGCCGGTGAACCCCACTACCCCGGTGCAGATAGTGGCCACCCCAGCCAGTGGCACGCGTTATAACCCGGTTCTGGGACCAGCCATTATGTTGCCTAGTTTTTCGGGTCGGGAGGATCCCAAAGAGTATTTATGTCAAATGGAAATGTTTATTCAGTATCATAGGTTTACAGTTCAGGACATAGCATTATTTATACCCTTGTCTTTAAAGGAGGATGCCCTTAGCTGGTGGAAAAATCTTAGCCGCCATGCTAGTCGCCCCGGTGATTGGGGATATTTCCTTCAACAATTCACCCAAGAATATTTGTCCTCCCGAAGAGACAGGGAAATCAGGGTCGCCCTCTATAGTTTAAAACAGGGTATGGGTGAAGACCTACATTCATTTCGTAGACGAGTCACACAGTTGAACGAGACCCTGTTGGATCCTCTTGCAGAACATGAATTAGTCGAGATTTTAATTACTAATGTTTTACCGGAAATTACCTTGCTGTTGCCGGTAGGTTTATGTCGTACCCTGACAGTGCAGCAAGAATTTAGCCGTATCCAGAGTGGTTTAGACCGAAAGTATGCCCAGGGTGGAACAGGGGGATATCCTTCCAGTCCTGGCCCAAGGGTGCGTTTTTCCGGTCCTACTGGGACCACGGGCAGTAATACCGGACAGACGAGTGGCCCGAATAGACCACCACTATCCCAGGCTTGCTATCGGTGTGGTAGTTTTAACCATCTTCGTCGGGATTGCCCCAGACCCGCAGGTACACCTCCTCGCCCGACGCATACAAGAAATTTACCCGCACTTCCACCTGTGGCCCCCCCAAGGTCAGGTACCAGGTGCGGGAAACGCTTAGGACGCATCCTGGTAGGGTCTCAGGATGTGCGCCGGAACCCACAAGACCCCATTCTCATTCATTCAGTCAAAGAAGATAATATTAACGATAGTCGACTTAAGGGTATAATCATTCACATTGCATGTCAACCATGTGTTGCTATTTTGGATAGTGGGGCAGACCACAGTATTGTCGCGTGGGATTTTTTACATAAATTAGGAGTCCTTGCGTTAGTGGTTCCTCAGTCGAAAATGGTCAGGGGTGTACAAAAAGGTATAACTACGACTTCTGTAGGGTATATTGAGTTAGAAATAGATTTGGGGACACAGATGGGAACGATACCGGTACGCTTTCACGTTCTAAAAGATATAGAATTCCCACTTATCCTGGGAATGGACATATTGGACGAGCTTCGAGCTAGCATCGACCATGAACGTAACGAATTCCGGTATTGTGGCTATACTCTTCCCCTCATTTATTTGAGAGATCATGCGCCCGGGTTCACCCAAAACCACGAACTCGACACAGGGACAGTCGATGTGTCCCAGTTAAATATGGGTACTTTGAGAGAACAAGAGGTGGGGGACTTAATCAGAATTTGTCAAGAGTTTTCATCTCTTTTCTCCGGTCGTTCGGGTAGAACCCACCTGTTACGCCATCGTATTAAGTTAAAACCGGGGACTGTCCCTATTCACCGACAGCCTTATAACCATAGCCGGGTGGCTAATGAAGAAATAGATAATCAGGTCAGAGACTTATTGCAGCAGGGGTTAATCCGGCCTTCAGATAGTCCATGGGCGTCGCCTACGATAGTGGTGGGAAAGAAGAATACAACAGAGAAACGAATGTGTATAGATGTTACCCGATTGAATAGTGTTACGGTAGATGACCCCTACCCGGTACCACGTATAGAAGACATCATAGATTCTATGGGAAAGCCCAGATACATTACTAAACTTGATATAAAGTCCGGTTACTGGCAGGTAGAGATGCATCCGGATGATATCGAGAAAACGGCATTTGTCACACGAGAAGGGAAATTTGAATGGCTAGTAATGCCATTCGGGTTAAAGAACGCCCCTTCCACCTTTTCTCGGTTGATGAATAAGGTTCTGAAGTATGCTAGACGATTTGGGGTTGGTGTATACCTGGATGACATTGTCATAGCTAATGCTAGTTGGGAGGAACACCTGGAAGCTCTTCGGTATGTGTTTTCCCAGCTAAAACACGCCGGTTTAACACTTAATTTAAGAAAATCGAGTTTTGGAGTCTCCAAGGTAGCAGTACTCGGCTATGTAGTAAGCGCACAGGGTGTACAGATTGACCCAGAGAAAGTGAAGGCTATTAGGAATTTTCCCAGACCACGAACCATGAAACAGGTTTCATCCTTCTTGGGAATGTGTGGGTTTCACTCCCGGTTTATCCCGCATTTCGCGGATCTGACGGCCCCTCTTAATCGCCTCAAACGTAAACACCAGCGATGGCGGTGGGGAGACGATGAGGAGAAGGCTTACCAGGCTTTAAAGCAGGCGATAGCTGAAGCTGCTATGCTACAGGCCCCAACCCCGGATGGGAAATTTATAATTACCACGGATGCTAGTGGCATCGGTATTGGGGGTATGTTAACCCAGATCCAAGGGGAAGTAGAAGTCCCCCTAGCATATACCAGTCGTCTTTTAAGACCTTCGGAATTGAAATATAGTACTCCTGAAAAGGAAGCCTTAGCGGTTGTAGAAGCCGTACGTAAATTTCGCCACTATGTAGAGGGCCGGGAATTTGCTGTCTTATCGGATCACAGGGCGTTATGCTGGTTACTACGCTTAAAGGATAAGAAAAGTCGGCTAATGCGGGGGGCCCTGGAACTACAGGAATTTATGCCGTTCGAAATCCTGCATAAATCCGGAAGGGAAAATGTGGTTGCCGATGCCTTATCTCGATGCTCGGTATCAGATTTGGATACAGTCAGTCCAAAGGTTTTAGAAACGGACGACCTAGATCAGTCGCCCGGTTCGGAGGACCAGGAAGTCCGGGTCAATATGGTATCGTGTAACCCGGTAGCGTTAGGTCTCCCGTTAGACGTAGCAACTAAGGCTGATATTAAGCTAGCACAGGCTAGTGATCCGTACTGGCAGGCTGTTAGACAGGACTTAGAACATGGAAAGGCGTCAAAATTGTATATACTTAAAGATGATATGTTATACCGGATAGCCCAGGGTTTTCAACCAGAAAAGGTAGTCATTCCAACCGCGATAGTACCACGGATATGTCAAGCCTATCATGACCATCCACTATCGGGTCATAGAGGTCGTACCGCTACGTATAAACGGGTGCAAGCTAAATACTACCATCCAAAGCTGTTATCCCTGGTTCAAGATTATGTCCGGGGATGCGACGTCTGCCAGAGGTATAAGAGTAGGAACACTAAGAAACCAGGTGTAATGATTCCGTCCCATAAAATCCACCCCGGAGATCTAGTAGGGATTGATATTATGGGTCCTTTACCAGTAACGAAATCCCAGAATAGGTTCTTAGTGGTAATGGTAGATTATTTTACCAAGTATGTAGAGCTATTCCCGGCACGAAGTGTTACCGCCCCTATATTATGTAAGATCTTACTACAGTATGTTTCACGTCATGGTACGATGACAGCTTTATTATCGGACAATGGACCTCAGTTCATATCTGTCTTATGGAAGCGCTTATGTCGAATGTTAAAAATTCAGTTAAAATTCACGTCCCCTTATCATCCCCAGGCGAATATGACAGAAAGAGCAAATAGGGTCATAGGAGAACTCATGAGTATTTATACCGGGAATGCCCATACGAAGTGGGACGAAAGCTTGCCCCTTATTCAGTTGGCCATTAACAGTGCCATACATACTTCAACTGGTTCATCCCCCTTTTATTTACATCATGGTTATGAGCCAACCTTACCCTGGGATGAACGTACCTTTGCCGGGATACCCGAGGACATCGAAGGAGAGATTAGGGGTTATGAGGATGGGCCACTCAGGGAATGGCAGTTGTCCATTGACTTTGCCCAGGAAATGAATGAGCAAGCCAGTGCCAAACAAAAACGCTTCTATGACCGGAACTATTCCGATGGGGAGCTAGAAGTGGGACAATTAGTGTGGAAAGCAGGTCATAGCTTATCCAACGCCGCAGCTAAGTTCTCGGCTAAGTTGGCTCCAGCCTGGGAGGGTCCCTATAGAGTAGTTGAGAAGATATCCCCAGTTTCCTATGTTATCATGGATTTGGAGTCAGGTGCTTTGGCCGGCACTTGGCATATTAATCAGTTGAAACTACTGTTGAACTCGGTGGTCCTTGAAACCCAGGAAACCACGGAGTTTGAAATCCCACCGGTAATACAGGAACTGGAGAACAATGTAGACCCAGGAGATGAACCAGGGCGTGAGTTGGTTGCAACACCGGACGAAAGATCATTTATCGAGGCAGATTCCCGGGACGGTCAGGAAAATATCTGGGATACGGTGCTCGTTAGAGTATATGATTTCCGGCCTCGTCATACCCAGGCAGAAGGGGTTGTCGCGGGGTCATCAACCTCCATGAATGTAGAACCGGATATACCCGTTCCAAATCTTAACATTCCAGTAGAAAATGACGCAGTTCCCACCCCGATTCCACGGCGGGAATATAATCTACGACGTCGGGGTCGAGATCAGGAACAGGAACAGCAAGGGGTAGACCTAGCGGTGGCAGGTCCTTCCGGTGAGGGAAGGCGGAAACGAGGTATTCAGAAGGACCCGGTATCGGAGATAGACCAGGAGGATGAGGACGATGTGTTGATGGCTCCCTTTCGGTATGGGTGGAAAAGGGAAATAGTTTTGAGAAAGGATACCGGAGGTCGAATTGGGGACGTATATTATTATACCCCGGAACCAGTTAGGGAGAAGTTACGATCATACAAACAGATTTCAGCTTTTCTCGGAACGCATCGCGACCAAGCCCGTCGGTTGGGAATGCAGAATTTTAGTATGAAGCCCCAACCGTTTGCGTATCCCCCGTTTGAGATTGTTCGCCATGCTCTATGGTGAAGCATACCCAGTCGTACTACAAGATATTTTCATTTATTTTTGGGTGCTTGTTTGTTGCGTTTATTGTTGCTTCTCTTTGTTTGTCATTAAAAAATATGAATATTTTGTACCCTTCCCCAAGGTCGATCCGAGTTTTGTATTTGGTTCCCGGGTTTGGGTTGTGTTTTCCCTCCCTATTATTTGCAGATACTCCCGACGGCGTTACCCGGCCGTTTTCCTCATCATCCGGGGCCTCTGCTTCTTCATTGCAGAGGGGGAGGATGTAACGGGGAGCCCGTTACAAGAGTTCACCACTAGGGGGAGCGACATAATCGATACCAGGGATCCCCGCTAGACGGCCCAGGAAGCTAAACGTAAGACCTGTCGTCTGCTCGAGAGCCGGGATTGGTCGATCACCGGAGGCCCGAGGGGATATAATCAAACGTAGCCCGGGAATCTGGGCAGTTGGAGGGTTACCGGCATCAAGATCAGTTAATACTCTTGTTATATTAAATTAACTTTATTTACTTGTTTAAATATTATCTAACGGAATTGTAATGTATATTAATGTTAACTAACGGACTGTAAATATAAATTAACCGGTTTTCTATATTAATAAATATATTGAATTAAGATAAATTACGTAGTCGTGTGTTTTCGGGAATCAGCGATAGCGCGCGATTACAACTTGACTTTGAAACCTTTGAAAGTGTAGCGATGAATCCGGAAAAGGAAGTTACAGTCAATGTCCCTTTTAATTTTAAACGGGATAAATACAAGCTGCAGCTAGAGGCCGTTAAAATCACCAAAAGATTTCGCCAAACCTCGAATAAGAGATTGTTGAACGCCGATTTGACAACCAGTCGACCCTACGGTTTCAAAGAGGCAACACCCGCTTCAACATCTCTTTCGCATGAATTACGAGGCTAGGCGAAGACATACTTTTGAGGGCTTGTGGGAATCTTGCGTTCCTATTGAAGCCCTGGCCAAAGACGGTTTCTATCTTGCAGATGTAGAAACACAGACGACGCGCTGCGCCTTTTGCGGCATCGCCCTGTACCAGTGGCGTTGCACGGACCATCCATCGAGGGAACATCGGAAGCACAGCCCATCGTGTCCGCTGGTTTCCAAAAAGCCGTGCAACAACAAACCACTGCGTCAGGGGTTTCCCGACTTCCCGACCAGCGAGGGCGAGGATGTTTGCGAGCCTCTAATCCAAACATGCCCAGCCACCAACAAAGAGCGGTCGGGAAACGAAAAAGTGCGCGTGCGCATAAATCCGTCGTGTTTTCTTCTGTAGTGCGTGTTTACCAACTACCCTCCGAGTCTCGCGTGAACTTTGACCTCATCAACGACCAACGCTTTCGCCAACGGATTACGAACTTCGAAAAAAAATTTTTAAAAACAATTAATTAATAGGGATTTTTTTTGGGTAAAAGGTTTTGTGTATATTGTTTTTTTTTTAATGCTGTTTAAATATGTAAGGGTTTTTTGGGGTTTTTGGGTTTATAGTGTTTTAATTTTTTGATTATTAATGTTTTTTTTAAATATATATCTATGTTTTTAATATAAATAACATGTCAACAATAATAAAATGCTTATTATTTAAAATGAATCCAACCGAGTCAGTCTCGCATTCTTTAAAGTTCCAAACACCCGCCCAGTTTCTAATCGTGGGGCCAACGGAAGCGGGGAAGAGTTTTCTTTTAAGTAACTTATTGCAAAATCATCAGCTTATGTTTGACCCACCGCAAAAAAAGGTTATTTATTGCTACGCCGCCTGGCAGCCAAACTACGAAAAATTGAAACAATTGATTCCGGGAATTCAATTTATTCAAGGCTTGCCAACGGCCGATCCGGATTTTTGGGAAACTCATCGCGATTCTTACTTGATACTAGACGATTTAGCTAGTCAATTATTTAAGCAAACTCATATTGCCGATTTAGTGTGCGTGACGTCGCATCATTTAGGGTATACGGTCATTATTATTACTCAACAACTGTTTCCCAAGGGTAGCCAATCGCGGATAATTTCTCAAAACTCTTTCTATTTTATAATAATGAAAAATCCTCGAGATGTCGCCTCTATTAGGTATCTAGCCCAACAAATAAGTCCAGATAACCCGAAGCGTATTACGGACGCGTACAGACTAGCCACTAAAGAACCCTATAGCTATTTGTTAATTGGTTTAAAACAAGAAACTCCGGAAAATTTACGATTAAGGTCGCGAGTTCTACCTCACGAATCACCTATGTATGTCTATGTCGATTAAATTTAATTGTCATTTGAATAATGGCCCCACGCGTTAAACGTCGATCAGCAAAACGCTCCCGACTCGTCGTAGCGCGTCCCTCAGCCAAGTTTGCCAAATTTGTCCCTTATTTACAGAGTTTGCGTCAAACTAGCTGTAAACAACGGCGAACCCTCTTAAACAATAGTAGCGCGCCTCAATTAAAGAGCATTCAGACAATTTGTAAGAATTTAAAGGGCGGGGGTATTTATTTGAGTAAAGACCGCAAGAAAAAGCTAGCAAAGTACAAGAAAATTATTAGACAACTCGGATCAAGTACCTTGTCGCTGAAAAGCAAAAAAAAAGCTGTTGTTGCAGCAATCAGGTGGTTTTCTTACGACGTTGCTTGCAGCAATTTTGCCTTCAATTGTCCAAGCCATAGCTGCTAAACTATGAAACAAATGGTGCTTGTGCCGGCTAGCGCAGTAACTTCAACAGCTGCCCAAGAACACTCGGCCTTGGACCGAGAGATTGATGATATTTTAAAATCGCCATTGAATGCCTACGATAAATTATATAAATATTTAGACGCTTTTAAGAAATATTTAAGTATCGAGAAACAAATTCCTTTACCTAAATTTGAGGTCGTAACACAGGCAATGCCAAATGTCCCCACGCCGCCATTACCGGTCACCCCTAAAATGCCGCCGCGAAAAAAACAATTGTCATGGCCGACTTATGCCCCGTCATCACCGACAACAAGCACGTCGGGCAGTTCTTTTACTACGCCTAAACGAACCGAGCCTCGGCAAAAGGTTTTTAAAAGCGAAACGGCTGCGGGGACACCAACACAAGAAGATTTTTACCAGCAATATGGGCCGACCTATGTTGGAGATATGGTGAAACGGCAAGCCGAAGTTCTGGCAAATCGTTTGCAAAACACATTTTTTACGCCAAAAAGAGAGCTAGAAGAAGGGGCTATTGGTTATGCAAATCCCGACGATTTTCAAGAAGAAATTGTCGATGAACAAGAGAATTTAGCGGAGGAAAACGGGGACAATTTAACGGACTTGGAAAACCTGTTCGAGACGGCCTCCGCTAAACAGAAGAACAAGAAAAAAAAGAAAAAACCTCGGAAAAAGAAAGACGAACTTCAAAATCTCGGTCCAGTAGTTCCATCTAACGAACGAAGACCTCGACATCATAAATGGCGTGATATTGATTAATAAAATGTAATATTAAGACAAATAAAAAATTGTTTTATTGCGAACAATATCTGTGTACATGTTTTTTTAAATGTAAAGATAAATATAATAAAGCGACATAGTCGTTAAGTTTAAGATTCTGGTCATAGATGGCGTCTAATATTGTCTTTCTAGCCACGCCCTGACAGCGGAGTGCTAGGTACAGACAACAATGGATACCGCACAGTTGAAAAAATGGATGTTGAATTTGTTGTTTATTGTAAACAACTCGTTTCCCGTATCGTTTTAAATTAACTTTATAGTATCGCGGCGACTTTCCGTAAGTGCAAAACATTTCTACCGTGTCATTGTTAGAAAAACACGCTATCCAATGTTCCCCAGCCTCTCCAGCTGCTTCATTATTGAATATAAAGCAAAATTTGGGCCTTTTTGGACGTGCTGGGAGTCTGTCTACTGGGAAGCATCCTAAATAGTAGGGTCGCGTTCTTTTGTCGCAAGTTAAGAGAGCGTTTATTTGCGAAGTGTTCATAATTTATTCTTGACAAGACCCGTCTCGGATAACGAGACTTTTTGTAGTTCAGCGCCGTAGAAAACACCCAAAATTTGCTCCCCCTTTAAATCCGCTACGCGATAGACGGGTGGTGACCTGGGTATGACGTCAACAACGCGAAATATTTCGTCAGTAAACGTGCCCCTCGAGCTGGTTTTTCTAAATACTCTACTAGCTATAGAGAGACGCACGTAGTCGCAAACTTTAAGCCTTGGTGCGTATCGATTAATTCCGTTTGATTTCCCGTACAGTTTATTCCAAATGATTGATTCGTTATCTATATTAACATGAGCCGGTGCAATTCCAGTAGTTGAATGAACCCGTTCATTATAGGCTTGAGTAATTAAAGGTAAATATTTAACGTAATTTTTATTCCCCGTGGCCGTAATAACCCGGGCAATTTGTTCCTTAATTGTTCTAATAAAACGTTCCGCTAGACTGGCCTTATGCTGACTCCGGGCAAAATGTATTTGCACATTGTGCCGTTTCAAGAAGGAATCAAAGTTGCGCGAACTAAATTCACCCCCGTAGTCGGTGTATATTTTTAAAGGGATCCTCTCTCGAAATATTTTTTTAAAAGCTTCGATAACCTCGCCAGATGTTTTTTTTCTAAGAGGTACTGTCCATCCGTAGCGGCTTAAGACGTCAATGACGCACAAAACATAGCGAACATTTTTATTAAAACGTTTTAATTTTGGTAGATCCAACAAATCAGCTTGAAAAACGTCATCGATAGTCGAGGCGTACACCTGGTTGGTTTTGAATCGGAAACGTCGAAATCGGTGTTTCGTGTAGGCGGGTTGTTTCTCGAGAAAGGCGACTAATTTGGCTTTTGGCACGTGCGGTAAGGCCTTTTGTAATCTCGCAAGCGAGCCATAGGCGGCCGGATTAGCCACGTCGTAATAAATTTTTCTAATTTTAGCGTCCATGTCTTAACAAGCATAAATAACGACTAAATGGTTTCCCAATAAACAACTTTATTTAATACACACAAAGGTATTTTATAAAAACAATATCAGTTAAACAAATACGCTATATCAGTACATTTATTTTAATAGCCATAAATCAAGGCATTTTTTAAATCGGCAAAACTGTTGACAAAATAAGCGTAAATATCCTCTTGATCCTCGATCCATCCATGGTCGGTCTCAAATTGATGCAAAATTTTCTCACGATCCAGTTGAGGCAACGCTTCGTGCAAATTACGCTCGACTCGATCGCTGAAATTTGTGTCAAATTCCGAGCAGCTTTGAGAGTGGCATATTTGTTTTCGACACTCGACGTTGGCGCAAGTTGAAGTGACGTCAAACAAAGTGGTAGTGAGCTCGTTTAAAATTAATTCGCGCATACGACAGACAGCTATCCCTTTAGCCTTGAGATCCTCGTCAATCAACGGTTTTAAATCGATCAATGTCTGCCATCCTGTTTTGTTCAGGCTAAATCCTTCGCTAGTGCTAAAGTTAAGGAAATAACGACTGCCGCTGCCTCGTTCATAGTATCGAAGATCGATTAGACGTTCATCTTTCGAGTTGACGAAGCATTCCAGCTTGATGCGCTCTTTGACGGGCAACCAAATATGATAGCGAGGTATTTTTCCGTCAAAAAAGGACGTGAGTTCATTTTGAAACCGAAACAAAGCGTACCAGGCGTTAGGTTTTAATATAGTTTTTGTACGCGTATCCGATCTTTGAATTAATATTTTAGGTTCAATCGATTCAATGACGCAAATGTCGAGCTTTGGCGTGACGGTGTGTACTTGGTGCATCTTGGCTCGCGACTGATATTGTATTTATAAAGTTTTAGTCTTTTATACGTTGGGGTGATTATAAATAATTTCTCTGTTTTTAGATATAATTAATTGGTTGTTTGGAAATTCGGCCATGACAATGCACGTGACGTTTTCGGTTAGCGGAGAGCTAAATCTTAACGATAATCGCAAGTTACCAGTCTGAGGCATGGAATTTAGACCTAACGAAGCGAGATGTTCTCTACTCAAATCAAAAACAACGACAAAAAAGCCTTTTTTATATAAATCGTAAGAAATTATATTTCCTCGGTCAAGACCTAATATCTCGAGACCCTCGAATAAAGAATTGTAACATCTAACGAATTGGTCGTCGTCAAAATTAGGCGTAAACGGGATATCGGGATAATTTTGTGAATTTAAAGAGAATTGCATGAAATCGAGTTTGAAGTGTTGGAGATCCAGGGGGTTAGAAGTTGCTTCCCCTACAAATGTTTTATTAGTAACGAAAGCCACGACAGTTCGCGAGGGTAATTGCCCCGTAAACAAGCTGTCCCTAATAAAATCTTGCGTTCCGGTGGTTATTAAGAAATTTTTCATAACAATAGAGTTTACTTCGTAGCGAGCGTTTATTCCCGAGTTTAACATCTGGGCGTGAGCTAGCTGAAGTTCGGGATTAACCTCAATTTCGCGCGTAAACAAGGTGCATTCCGTTAAATCAATCTTATACTTTTTGCCCGCTTCATTGTGAATAATAGCGAAATCCGTGGAGCTTCGATGAAGTCTAATTCGCACCTCGATATTATCTAGTAAGAATTTGGGCGTTTTGAACATATCCAGAAATAATTCGCCAATTACATCGCACGTCTTTGATTTTGCCACGCGTTTAGCGCGACGACCAATACCATTATCTTCTTTGTTAATATTGGCGTCTTCTAAAGCCACCGCCGGATCGATAATGGTATCCAAATAATATAACATAGAAATTAACCAGGAATTGGCCGCCGTTTGTCCATAATTTAAAAGTATTTTAAAATAGGCCATGTATGGGTACATATTATTAGGTTGCTGGACAGCGACGCCATTAAGAAATAATTCTACTTGACAAAATAGCGAGGCAACTATTAAATTTGTTACCGAGACTTTTTTTCCGCATCTGGAACGGCCGTGCCGTCCTCGTGTAAAACGCGAAATTTTAATCTCAGAAGAGTTTTAGTCAAATCATGATAATTGTTAGAGGGAGGAATGATAAATTCTACATATTTAGCATTAGTTAGTGGAGCAATTGGATAATGAGCAGTCGTTTTAGTCCCAACAATATTATTATTCACCACCAGGGTTGGCAAAAATCCGGATTTTTCTTGAAAAAGCCAATGGTATGGTTTTTTGCTGGTTTAAACCGGATTTTATTGGATTTATCTGGCTTTTTTTAAACTACACTCTAGTGCTTAATTTTAGCGTTAGTTTTTACATTTAGTGCACTAGTTGTCTTCTGCTAGGCAGTCTAATTGAGAATCATTTTTTTTGTACATTAAAGTTGATAAAAATAGACATTTCCCTTAGAGATGATGAGTAGGGCCCTTGATTTAATCGGGATTTTTCAATCCAACCCGACCCATATCGGGTCGGAAAATCCTAGGTCGGGTTGGGTGAGAAAATTACTTAAAATGTTTTGCTGGTTGGGTCGGGAAGGGTTATCATATCGTCTACCCGGGTAAACATTTTTATTATCTTCAATAGGGCAGGGTTGGGCCCGGGTAGACTTTTTTGTGATCTTCAATAGGGCAGGGTCGGGCCCGGGTAGGCTTTTTTGTGATCTTCAATAGGGCAGGGTCTGATAAAATTTTTTCTAAATGCGCGGTCCGACCCAACAATTTAGCGTTGCGAAAAATTCAACTCAGTCTCACGAGTTTCGGGTGGGGCAGTGGGAGGAGGGTGCGTCAAAATAACCCACAATATATGGGAATCGACCATTTCGATGAAATAAAGAGGTAAAGACATGTGGGTCAAACGTTTCCTTCCATCTCACTTTATGGTGCCTGCGCTGTACTCTATTATTATATTTTTTTGAAAAATCCACTGGATTTTTCATCGTGGTTTAAACCGGTTTAATCCAGGTGGATAAAACCGGACTGGATACCAGCGTGCCAACCCTGTTCACCACTGGCTTTTCAAATACTTCAAAGTCGGAAAGAACACTTTCGTAGGTCGACATGTTTAGTCTAGAAAATCGCGTTTAGTGCGTCGCTTAACACGTTTGCTCCGGCTTGTTTTAGCAGTCCTCTTTCGTTTTCGGCCCGTCCCGCTTTGAGTGTTGACGAACCGGTCCACGCCTTTATGTAGTAGGGAATTTATAGATTGCTTGACATTTCTTTTAATCGATTCTCGAGGTGATATTCCGGGGTTTTGGGCATCGCTAATTACTCTACTCGTTAACCCAACAGCTTCGGACGCTAAAGTACTAATGGCCGGCCTAATAAAGGGTGTAATTTTGCGCAATAAAGAATTAAAGATACCGCCAAAACTAAAACGACCCCCCGATTGGAAAACGTTTGCGTGTAAAGCCGGAAGGGAGGATCCTCTTTGGAAATACAGAGTGTATCTATTAGGTACCCTTGCTCAAGTTCTATTGACGTTGACGCCTAAAAAACAGTTTAATATATACTTTGCCTAAATTAAACGGGATATTTTCCCCGTAATCGGATTTCAATTCAATTTCAATTTCTTGTATATCGCTGGTTGAAATTGGATAAAAGTCGATATTATTAAATATTTCCTGGTTCTCCTCGTCTAGCAGCGAAAAAGCCGGCATTTTTATGAAACGTAGCAGAGGGGCTTGACCACCCCCCACTACTTGTTGACGGATAATATTGGTATAAACAAACATGGCATCGACGCCTCTCATGATATCCGCGGGGTAATCCGAAGTCTCGTTATTGATATACCGATCCAACTGATTACTACTAAAACCCAGCAATCGTCCCAGTCCTCGTCCGGGTGTTGTTTTGGGAAACAAAATTGAGACCGTATCGTTTAATTTTGAAACCGTCACGGTTCCGTCTACATTCTGCGTAAATTTTAGACTTTTTCTATTCGTCGGCGACATGGCTTCGCTCATAGCACTTAAAACATCGCTAATATGATAGTATACCCCGGAAGGAATCTCGCATGCGTAATTGTCAACTCGTTTGCCTTGAGACCCGGGTACATACGGTTGGTCAGCATAGTCGGGATCTTCTGGAAATCTATCCACATCGTATTCGCTAGTCCAAAAATTATTATTAGCTGTCAATGTCATTGATCTTAATCGGAGATTTACCAAAGCTACTCCCGAGTGACTGTGTTTAAAAAATTCTCCCTCTTCGGGAATGTTAAATAACTTGGCCATTGGACCAGCTACCGATACGCGAACACCTGGCTCTATTTCGAGACGAACATAGTATCTATTTTCCGTTTCCGTTTTGAGAATGTACATTTTAAAATACTGGCGAGGCATATATTCTTGAACACCCAATAACTGATTTATAATTTTTAAATGTAAAGAGAAGGGAATTACGGCCCCGGTCGCCGTCAAATCGCAGGTATATTCGCCCGCGGGTATTTTAATTTTTGTAAAATTAGTCTTAGTAAATAGATACATTAGCGAGTCATGAACGCGATAATTGACAAATGTGTCATTAGTTGTTTTGAAATGCGTAAAATTACGCTCTAAAGGTTTAGTGGATAGAAACGTCCCACCAACGTATTCAGCTTCTAAATTTAATATATCACGCAACTGTTTTGGGAAGAGCATTTCAATTTTTGCCGGACAATGGACTCTAAAATAATGCTCCGCTCCTTGTTTAATAACGCTAAATTCGGCCTGTTGCAATCTTAGAGGGTCAAAATTGCGCGCAGTTATTTGGAGGTTTTCGGCAATTTCTTCATAAATCTTATAATCATCTGTCGATCTAAACTCGCCTGACATTTTAAAAAAGAAATAAAGCCACGGTTCTTCCCAAGGGGTATAGCGCTTTATGGTTCTATTGACTCGATATTCTAGATATGCATTGTTTTCGTTTATGGTATATTCTTGTACCGTCATCCTCAAAGGACCAGATTGATTGCGTCCTGTGTAGTATTTATTGGGGTCAAGATCGAGCAATTTAGCTAGTTGGGGAGAAAGTTTAATTTCCACCCATTCCGGTGTTTTAAAATTATACATGATAGCATCACCCCGATTATCTATAGTGTGATATGTTACTTCAATTTTTTTAAATACTAATTTTTCTAAAGTACGCGTTACGGCTCTATAAAGCCCTTCGGCGTTTTTCTCTGGCGTTTTACTGGCTCTAAAAGTTTGCGGTAAGAACAATATCTTATAGTTATCATAATCTTCGGGGTTAATTTGCTTAGGCTTTTCAGAGATAATTGGCTCGGGTTTTTTCTTTGGCGGATCAACCGGCTACGGAAACAAGGGTTTTTCATCAACCGGTGGTGGGGAGGGGGTCGGTAATACGGGTAGCTCAAAAGTAGAGGATGTTGTAGAGTCTGGAGATTTTGAGAGGTCAGGCTTGGATAGGTCGGGTTTCGATAGGTCGGGGTTCGGTAAGTCGGGTTTCGGTAAGTCGGGTTTCGGTAAGTCAGTTTTAGATGGGTCTGTAAATATATATATTTCCTCAACCTCCGTTGGCGAGGGGGTCGGCGTCAGTGGTTCAGAAATAGCGGGTTTTGATAGATCGAGTTTCGGTAAGTCAGGCTTTAATGGGTCTGGTGTTGGAGTTTTCGGGTCATCTGGAAGTTTCAGGGGATCTGACTCCGGCTTTGGCTTTGGTTGTTCAACTTTTGGTACTTCGGACTTTGTTGTCTCCGGCTTTGGCTTTGGTTGTTCAACTTTAGATGGCTCTGTAGTCAAAATCTTTGAAGGATCTGAAGTAGACGGGGTTGGCCTAGTTGTTGTTGTTGTAGTAGTAGTAGATGTCGGGCTAGTTGTTGCGGTAGATGTTAGGCTAATTGTTGTGGTAGATGTTGGCTTAGCCGTTGTAGCAAGGGCTGAATTAGTCGAGCTTGGAGGTATTAGTTTATCCGTACTTGGAGGTATTGGTTTATTTGAACTTGGAGGTATCGGTTTAGTCGAATTTGGAGGTAACTGTTTACCTGAAGCTGGCGTTTTAGAGGGGTCAGACCCTGAATATGTTGGATAATAAGGCTTTGGAGAGGTTTGTTTCGGAAGCGTTATTTTGGGTGGTGGTGGTGGGGGAGGGGTTATTTTGGATGGCTGTGGTTGTACAAATACTACGGGTTCAGTCGTAGCAATAGGTATCGGAAGAAAAGGCGTAGTTCGCGGTAAAATAGGTATAGATGGCGGTACAGGTTTATATTCTGGTTGAGGTTTTTTTCTTATTGGCGGAACCTCATGGCTTGTTTTACGTTTAATGGCGGCCTTAGGAATGTACTTGTAATCAAATTTTTTTTTTAAACTATCTCCAACATTATCAATTTCGATTTCCACGTAATTATTAGTGTAATTTAAACTTATATTTTTGGCATGCTTTGATACAGAATATTTGGATATATATGGAACATCTTCGTAATTATTCTCCTTAAATTCAAATAGCGTGGCCAAGAGGGAATCAGCTGGTATTTTGAACCGTATGTTTTCCTCTCCTAAAACTTGCAGGTAAACGAGAAAGTTTGTATCTAACTGTTTTCCTAGGGCCCCGTCTTTATATTTATTCACTAATTTAAAAGATAATTTGCCTTTTAAATACGGATGACTGTTTACATCATCATTTAACAGCTCGACAAAATTTTGGGGCAGTTCGTACTCTTTGGTCTTGGTATAACGATTGACAGGTATCTCTATTTTTTGATATTCAACAGGCTCTCTAACAGCTGCATAGTTGTCACGGTTTGGGTCACTTACAACCTGAATTTCAAACTTGTTAAACTCTTCGCTTATATTCACCCAATGATTTGGAAATATGATTTCTGCCAACCCGACTTCAAAATCACTAGTCAAGTTCAAAGGTTGATGCAAATAATTATTAAAACTTAATTGGGTATTGTTTGGGTATATATCTAGACACGTATTAGACGCTTAAGTTAAAAAAAAGTCGTCATTCATGACTAACGCCTGTTTATTAACTAACCCCAACTTCTTAAACAAACCTTATTTTATACATAAAAAGATCGTCCATAGCTCGGTAGACTGGCCGGGATTTGAACTCGCCACCTTTTTGGGTATTACATTAGTAAACCCTGCCTTTACCCACTGAGCTATGGACGATCTTAAAATACACGCCGTTTATCTTCATCAAAAAAACTTTAAAAATTCTTAAACTTTTAAAGTCGTTACCCTTGAAAAATCTACGTAGCTAGGTAATTGACCTTACCCGATTCCAATAAAAAAAGACAACGCCCTGACTAGTTCGAGCCGGTTTCAACCTGTTTTCAAGCGGTTATTATATAAGACACGCGGCTTTAATAGTACGTTTCAGGGTGTGGTCCATAGGGTGTGGTCGGTAAAAAATAAATTTTTTTTATCTAGAGAACTTGTTTAATATTAAATCTGCTCTCGGTCATTTAGTATACAAGCTCCGTGTTACGCGACGAAAGTTATCAGTTGCTCAGCTATGCTCTTAAAAGTCCAACTAAAGATGTCTTGCTTTAACTCGTGCCGCTTTTGTTGGGTGAGTAAAGACCGAACTCAATTTTCCAACCGAAATGAAACCAAAGAAAAGAGACCAAGTTCGATTATTCCAACTGTCTCTTCTCAGGAATAGCCTGAAAAGAGACCAAGTTCGATTCATGTACTCGATTTACGTAGCTTTTCGGTACAATCCCGACTTTGCCACATTAGGCTGCACCGAAAAGCTGCGTAAATTTGTGTGAAGTCGCATTTTTTGCGTCCCACCACTCAACGTCGGCCATAGTTCGCGACCAGATGCAAGAAATCTACGTGAAAAATCCGGAGAATTTGGTCCCGGATGATGTTGAGGAGGTTCATGAATCGACCTTCATTGCAGTGTCATATGCGTCCACATAACGGACTATTGCAATGAAGGAAAATCGAATTTAAGTTAAGTCCTGCTACTTCTTCCGCGGCAAGACTTAATTTCACGTGTTTTCCATTGGTCTCTTGAAAGTTGCGTAAAATTTGTGTGAAGTCGCCTCAGCCATCAGAATGCACGAGCAAAGCTTTTTGGTTGTGGTTCGATTTCATTCACAAGGTCGGACTGACGCTGCAATGAAGGAGAAGTTCTGGCGCAAACAACCCGACCAGAACAAGACGACCAGGCTCCCCACACTGGCTCGGATGTAACTTCCTTCGGGAGGTAAAGGGTAAACGAAGAATTTTATGGGACATGGCCCGTACAACCCGACAAGCCCTACCACCGCATAAGGTTCTGCGTACCCTGCACCAGCTGGAGCACGTTCTCCTCAGTGAGGCCTTGACTTCGATGTCCTTCTCAAACTTAACAGCTGTTCGCTCGATCAACGTGGATACGATTCGGAGCCGAAATGCCCAAGATCTTCATGAATCAATGGAGGCATGTACCACCAGAGTGCCTGAAAAAACCTGGTGGCCAACGCCCCGCTAGAGTGAATGTCGCGTTGATGTCGTGAAATTGTTAATAAAACGCGGCGCTAATTACGATTTAAAGAGCGGCTTTCAGTTAAGATTTCGACTAAAATATCAAGTTTTGAAAATCAAAATGTCACTTTGAACAAGATGCTTTTTACACTAGAGATAAGAACAATTACCTTCAAAATTACGATTTAAAGAGTGGTTTTCATTAGCGGTAAAAGTGGCGGTAAATATTTCTGGTTTTAAATTAATCTTTGTTTATATTTATATTCTTGTTATTCTCTATTTATATTCTTGTTATTCTCTATTTTATTGTATATATTATTTGGTATTTGTTATTAAAAAATCTTTATTTATATATTTGTCTTTGTTTCTCAGACATACTTTAAAGGTTATTTTTTATGGCGGGAAATTCAAACGAGAATCTTACAAAATAACTAGACTGGTTTATTAAAAGAACTACAGCCTCCGAGGGTTAAGCCGAGCTTGTTTTGGGGGAAAAATAGGTAAAACCCCTCTAAAGAGTCATAGCATGCTGGAAGGTAGGGTTGATCAGGTAGGAATTTAGCTTAATCTTTGTTTGGAAGTTTGGTAGATGGGGAGAGGGCGGCCATCTTGGGGTGGCGGCCATCTTGGATCTCTGCGCATCTGTATAGTCCCTACTACTAATAGTATCTTTGAGCGTCGAATGGCATAAGTGGACTAAATTGGTTAGTTTTTGTCACATAATTTAGAATATATGTCTCATTATTGTGAGTCGTAATTGCTAACTTGAATAGAGATATCTCAGTTGTGACGTCAGTGCCAACGTAAATTGTGTCAAAAATATGAATGCGTTAATGCCATTATGAATTGTAACCGCGGGAGTTGAAAAATAAAAACCCTATCAGTAAGATCACAGCCGCCTAGATCATGCCCAAACAGTATATACGAGCGTGTATCCCGCGTTATCGGTAGGAAAATCGAAGTCATCCAGTTTCAACATATGCTTGTGAGAAACCATATTTTTCTGCCAAAAATTATTTCTAATTCAGAAAAACCTTTAAATCAAAAGTGCATAATGTTTCATATTAAAGTGAAAAGTTGAATAAGTTTCCGACATTGACTTTTTAATTAAAACTTATTTGCCTTTCTATGGGAGGAAAGGTGTTGTTTAAAGGGGCTGGTCGGACAGTGGGACAACGACTATCTTCGACCAAGGAAGACTCGCCTAGTTCTTCCATGCTTCGACATAGAGCTTAGCGTAGCGTGTGCGTAAAAAAGAAGAGGGGTCGACCCCTTTAAACAAGTGAAAATGAAAGAAAAACTTTTAAAAAGCTAAATCTTTCTATTCTGCCTCCATGTTTCTCCAAAGGACAAAAGTAACTTTAAGCACAGAAATATGAAAAATAATTTAACCCTTAACAATTTCATGAGCATTGAAAAAGCATTTTGTGGACAACAGGGAATTTGGAACAAAACGGTAGAGGAACATGTTAAAACTGGTTTAGTTTTTACATTAACTGATCTTGGAAGCTAGGGTAAGGCGATGGGTAAAGCATGCGCCTCAGAAAATCTGTTTTCACAATATATGATTGGACACTTCCTATCTCCGACGGCAGCTTATTCTGTATAAACTGTTCCTGCTTCGGTTGTCAGCAAGCGCAAAGCTAGTTCTCAATGTTGGAACGGGTTAGCGTTCATCTATAAATTAGCTTAGCGCCTGCAGACAACTGACGAAAGAAATACAGAACCTAAAATCTCGATATTTTAGGGAGTTGCAAATCTTATAGCGTGAAAACAGATTTTCTCAGGAGAATTTTTTTTCGTGTTATCGTTGCCAACGTAAATCAAGTCCTGCGCGCGACACCGACTTTTATTTATCGTTTGACAATTTAAGTTCACGAAATAGTGGACTTAGGGAATTTAAAATATTCATTTTTTCGCGCTTGGAATTTTAAATGTTAATTTTATTAAGCTTGCAAGTTTGAATGTTCATCTTCACGCGCTTTGTTTTTGAAATATAATTTTGGCGCTCGTTAAGGTCCACCTAGCAATGCCATGTCGCGGTAAAATAGACAGAAAATAAGAAGTCGCGTTTCTTAAAAGCCGCCCCCTTTGAAACACAGGGCACAGGCCTTCATTATTGGCAGCGGTATAATAAGCTTATGATGTGACATCACTCTAGGAACTTTGTACTTGGATTGACATAAGCGTAGTAAAGTTATTGAATATAGGCCTATATGGCTGTACTTCATCACGATTGTGTCAAATCTATAACTCATTAAGCTGAACATCGTAAAAATATGAAAAGGCATTATTTACATTTTGTCTCCATGTCGTCCAGATTCTTGGTAACCTCTGAAAAGAAAGGAAAAAATAAAAATAAAACAACGTTAGTGAAGAAATTATTGCATTTTGTTATAAAAATAATTTATGTTTAACAATTGTAACATGGCTGCCAGATTCCTTGGAGTTTCTACTCCTTGGAAATGGCAGGGTATATATGCCTCCATGTTACATGCTCCTCCTCCACTCAAAATCTTCTGTGATTTTTACCTCTCCGAAGCGAGATTAATGCGGAATATTTCAGTAATTTTACTAAATTAACTCCTTCGCAGTTTTACCCTATTGTTTGCATTAATGCATATCTCAAGCAACTATTATTTTTAGTTTTTCAAAATATAATAGCTACGAAAACTAGTTCAAGTATCATAACAACGAGGCTCCGACGAGAATCGAACTCATGATCTCCTGATTACAAGACAGGCGCTTTAACCACTAAGCCACGGAGCCCTGGTTCCGAAGCGAGATTAATGCTGAATAGTTCAGTAATTTTACTAAATTAACTCCTTCGCAGTTTTAACCTATTGTTTGCATTAATGCATATCTCAAGCAACAATTATTATTAGTTTTTCAAAATTTAATAGCTACGAAAACTAGTTCAAATATCATAACAACGAGGCTCCGACGAGAATCGAACTCATGATCTCCTGTTTACGAGACAGGCGCTTTAACCACTAAGCCACGGTTCCGAAGCGAGATTAATGATGAATATTTCAGTAATTTTACTAAATTTACTCCTTCGCAGTTTTACCCTATTGTTTGCATTAATGCATATCTCAAGCAACTATTATTTTTAGTTTTTCAAAATATAATAGCTACGAAAACTAGTTCAAGTATCATAACAACGAGGCTCCGACGAGAATCGAACTCATGATCTCCTGTTTACGAGACAGGCGCTTTAACCACTAAGCCACGGTTCCGATGCGAGATTAATGATGAATATTTCAGTAATTTTACAAAATTTACTCCCTCGCAGTTTTACCCTATTGTTTGCATTAATGCATATCTCAAGCAACTATTATTTTTAGTTTTTCAAAATATAATAGCTACGAAAACTAGTTCAAGTATCATAAAAACGAGGCTCCAACGAGAATCGAACTCATTATCTCCTGTTTACGAGACAGGCGCTTTCACCACTAAGGCAAGAAGCCCTTGTTCCGATTCGAGATTAATGCTGAATATTTCAGTAATTTTACTAAATTAACTCCTTCGCAGTTTTACCCTATTGTTTGAATATATACATATCTCAAGCAACTATTATTTTTAGTTTTTCAAAATTTAATAACTACGAAACCTAGTTCAAATATCATAACAACGAGGCTCCGACGAGAATCGAACTCATGATCTCCTGTTTACTTGACAGGCGCTTTAACCACTAAGACACGGAGCCTTGTTGCGAAGCGAGATTAATGCTGAATAGTTCAGTAATTTTACTAAATTAACTCCTTCGCAGTGTTAACCTATTGTTTGCATTAATGCATATCTCAAGCAACTATTATTATAAGTTTTTCAAAATTTAATAGCTACGAAAACTAGTTCAAATATCATAACAACGAGGCTCCGACGAGTATCGATCTCATGATCTCCTGTTTACGAGACAGGCGCTTTAACCACCAAGCCACGGAGCCTTGTTGCGAAGCGAGATTAATGCTGAATAGTTCAGTAATTTTACTAAATTAACTCCTTCGCAGTGTTAACCTATTGTTTGCATTAATGCATATCTCAAGCAACTATTATTTTTAGTTTTTCAAAATATAATAGCTACGAAAACTAGTTCAAGTATCATAACAACGAGGCTCCGACGAGAATCGAACTCATGATCTCCTGTTTACGAGACAGGCGCTTTCACCACTAAGGCAAGAAGCCCTTGTTCCGATTCGAGATTAATGTTGAATATTTCAGTAATTTTACTAAATTAACTCCTTCGCAGTGTTAACCTATTGTTTGCATTAATGCATATCTCAAGCAACTATTATTTTTAGTTTTTCAAAATTTAATAGCTACGGAAATTAGTTCAAGTATCATAACAACGAGGCTCCGACGAGAATCGAACTCATGATCTCCTGTTTACAAGACAGGCGCTTTAACCACTAAGCCACGGAGCCCTGGTTCCGTACCGAGATTAATGCTGAATATTTCAGTAATTTTACTAAAACCAGGTTAAGTTCAGCTAGCTAATTGGACCAAGTCATCTTGCGACTTATTGCCACTTATCTAACGCCTTTACAATGCATAGAGGGGTGGTGGCTAGCCCCTATGCCACAGCTAACCGACAGCGCCCTATACTAACTATTACCGTTAACCTCATGATCTCCTGTTTAAAAGACAGGCGCTTTAACCACTAAGCCACGGAGCCCTGGTTCCGAAGCGAGATAAATGCTGAATAGTTCAGTAATTTTACTAAATTAACTCCTTCGTAGTTTTACTGTATTGTTTGCATTAATGGATATCTCAAGCAACTATTATTTTTAGTTTTTCAAAATTTTATAGCTACGAAAACTAGTTCAAGTATCATAACAAAGAGGCTCCGACGAGAATCGAACTCATGATCTCCTGTTTACGAGACAGGCGCTTTAACCACCAAGCCACGGAGCCTTGTTGCGAAGCGAGATTATTGCTGAATATTTCAGTAATTTTACTAAATTAACTCCTTCGCAGTTTTACCCTATTGTTTGCATTAATGCATATCTCAAGGAACTATTATTTTTAGTTTTTCAAAATTTAATAGCTACAAAAACTAGTTCAAATATCATAACAACGAGGCTCCGACGAGAATCGAACTCATGATCTCCTGTTTACAAGACAGGCGCTTTAACCACTAAGCCACGGTTCCGAAGCGAGATTAATGCTGAATATTTCAGTAATTTTACTAAATTAACTCCTTCGCAGTTTTACTCTATTGTTTGAATATATGCATATCTCAAGCAACTATTATTTTTAGTTTTTCAAAATTTAATAGCTACGGAAATTAGTTCAAGTATCATAACAACGAGGCTCCGACGAGAATCGAACTCATGATCTCCTGTTTACAAGGCAGGCGCTTTAACCACTAAGCCACGAAGCCCTGGTTCCGAAGCGAGATTAATGCTGAATAGTTCAGTAATTTTACTAAATTAACTCCTTCGCAGTTTTAACCTATTGTTTGCATTAATGCATATCTCAAGCAACAATTATTATTAGTTTTTCAAAATTTAATAGCTACGAAAACTAGTTCAAATATCATAACAACGAGGCTCCGAAGAGAATCGAACTCATGATCTCCTGTTTACAAGACAGGCGCTTTAACCACTAAGCCACGGTTCCGAAGCGAGATTAATGCTGAATATTTCAGTAATTTTACTAAATTAACTCCTTCGCAGTTTTACTCTATTGTTTGAATATATGCATATCTCAAGCAACTATTATTTTTAGTTTTTCAAAATATAATAGCTACGAAAACTAGTTCAAGTATCATAACAACGAGGCTCCGACGAGAATCGAACTCATGATCTCCTGTTTACGAGACAGGCGCTTTCACCACTAAGGCAAGAAGCCCTTGTTCCGATTCGAGATTAATGCTGAATAGTTCAGTAATTTTACTAAATTAACTCCTTCGCAGTGTTAACCTATTGTTTGCATTAATGCATATCTCAAGCAACTATTATTTTTAGTTTTTCAAAATTTAATAGCTACGGAAATTAGTTCAAGTATCATAACAACGAGGCTCCGACGAGAATCGAACTCATGATCTCCTGTTTACAAGACAGGCGCTTTAACCACTAAGCCACGGAGCCCTGGTTCCGTACCGAGATTAATGCTGAATATTTCAGTAATTTTACTAAAACCAGGTTAAGTTCAGCTAGCTAATTGGACCAAGTCATCTTGCGACTTATTGCCACTTATCTAACGCCTTTACAATGCATAGAGGGGTGGTGGCTAGCCCCTATGCCACAGCTAACCGACAGCGCCCTATACTAACTATTACCGTTAACCTCATGATCTCCTGTTTAAAAGACAAGGCGCTTTAACCACTAAGCCACGGAGCCCTGGTTCCGAAGCGAGATAAATGCTGAATAGTTCAGTAATTTTACTAAATTAACTCCTTCGTAGTTTTACTGTATTGTTTGCATTAATGGATATCTCAAGCAACTATTATTTTTAGTTTTTCAAAATTTTATAGCTACGAAAACTAGTTCAAGTATCATAACAAAGAGGCTCCGACGAGAATCGAACTCATGATCTCCTGTTTACGAGACAGGCGCTTTAACCACCAAGCCACGGAGCCTTGTTGCGAAGCGAGATTATTGCTGAATATTTCAGTAATTTTACTAAATTAACTCCTTCGCAGTTTTACCCTATTGTTTGCATTAATGCATATCTCAAGGAACTATTATTTTTAGTTTTTCAAAATTTAATAGCTACAAAAACTAGTTCAAATATCATAACAACGAGGCTCCGACGAGAATCGAACTCATGATCTCCTGTTTACAAGACAGGCGCTTTAACCACTAAGCCACGGTTCCGAAGCGAGATTAATGCTGAATATTTCAGTAATTTTACTAAATTAACTCCTTCGCAGTTTTACTCTATTGTTTGAATATATGCATATCTCAAGCAACTATTATTTTTAGTTTTTCAAAATTTAATAGCTACGGAAATTAGTTCAAGTATCATAACAACGAGGCTCCGACGAGAATCGAACTCATGATCTCCTGTTTACAAGACAGGCGCTTTAACCACTAAGCCACGAAGCCCTGGTTCCGAAGCGAGATTAATGCTGAATAGTTCAGTAATTTTACTAAATTAACTCCTTCGCAGTTTTAACCTATTGTTTGCATTAATGCATATCTCAAGCAACAATTATTATTAGTTTTTCAAAATTTAATAGCTACGAAAACTAGTTCAAATATCATAACAACGAGGCTCCGAAGAGAATCGAACTCATGATCTCCTGTTTACAAGACAGGCGCTTTAACCACTAAGCCACGGTTCCGAAGCGAGATTAATGCTGAATATTTCAGTAATTTTACTAAATTAACTCCTTCGCAGTTTTACTCTATTGTTTGAATATATGCATATCTCAAGCAACTATTATTTTTAGTTTTTCAAAATTTAATAGCTACGGAAATTAGTTCAAGTATCATAACAACGAGGCTCCGACGAGAATCGAACTCATGATCTCCTGTTTACAAGACAGGCGCTTTAACCACTAAGCCACGGAGCCCTGGTTCCGAAGCGAGATTAATGCTGAATAGTTCAGTAATTTTACTAAATTAACTCCTTCGCAGTTTTAACCTATTGTTTGCATTAATGCATATCTCAAGCAACAATTATTATTAGTTTTTCAAAATTTAATAGCTACGAAAACTAGTTCAAATATCATAACAACGAGGCTCCGACGAGAATCGAACTCATGATCTCCTGTTTACGAGACAGGCGCTTTAACCACTAAGCCACGGTTCCCAAGCGAGATTAATGATGAATATTTCAGTAATTTTACTAAATTTACTCCTTCGCAGTTTTACCCTATTGTTTGCATTAATGCATATCTCAAGCAACTATTATTTTTAGTTTTTCAAAATATAATAGCTACGAAAACTAGTTCAAGTATTATAACAACGAGGCTCCAACGAGAATCGAACTCATGATCTCCTGTTTACGAGACAGGCGCTTTCACCACTAAAGCAAGAAGCCCTTGTTCCGATTCGAGATTAATGCTGAATATTTCAGTAATTTTACTAAATTAACTCCTTCGCAGTTTTACCCTATTGTTTGAATATATGCATATCTCAAGCAACTATTATTTTTAGTTTTTCAAAATTTAATAGCTACGAAAACTAGTTCAAATATCATAACAACGAGGCTCCGACGAGAATCGAACTCATGATCTCCTGTTTACAAGACAGGCGCTTTAACCACTAAGCCACGGTTCCGAAGCGAGATTAATGCTGAATATTTCAGTAATTTTACTAAATTAACTCCTTCGCAGTTTTACTCTATTGTTTGAATATATGCATATCTCAAGCAACTATTATTTTTAGTTTTTCAAAATTTAATAGCTACGGAAATTAGTTCAAGTATCATAACAACGAGGCTCCGACGAGAATCGAACTCATGATCTCCTGTTTACAAGACAGGCGCTTTAACCACTAAGCCACGGAGCCCTGGTTCCGAAGCGAGATTAATGCTGAATAGTTCAGTAATTTTACTAAATTAACTCCTTCGCAGTTTTAACCTATTGTTTGCATTAATGCATATCTCAAGCAACAATTATTATTAGTTTTTCAAAATTTAATAGCTACGAAAACTAGTTCAAATATCATAACAACGAGGCTCCGACGAGAATCGAACTCATGATCTCCTGTTTACGAGACAGGCGCTTTAACCACTAAGCCACGGTTCCCAAGCGAGATTAATGATGAATATTTCAGTAATTTTACTAAATTTACTCCTTCGCAGTTTTACCCTATTGTTTGCATTAATGCATATCTCAAGCAACTATTATTTTTAGTTTTTCAAAATATAATAGCTACGAAAACTAGTTCAAGTATTATAACAACGAGGCTCCAACGAGAATCGAACTCATGATCTCCTGTTTACGAGACAGGCGCTTTCACCACTAAGGCAAGAAGCCCTTGTTCCGATTCGAGATTAATGTTGAATATTTCAGTAATTTTACTAAATTAACTCCTTCGCAGTGTTAACCTATTGTTTGCATTAATGCATATCTCAAGCAACTATTATTTTTAGTTTTTCAAAATTTAATAGCTACGGAAATTAGTTCAAGTATCATAACAACGAGGCTCCGACGAGAATCGAACTCATGATCTCCTGTTTACAAGACAGGCGCTTTAACCACTAAGCCACGGAGCCCTGGTTCCGTACCGAGATTAATGCTGAATATTTCAGTAATTTTACTAAAACCAGGTTAAGTTCAGCTAGCTAATTGGACCAAGTCATCTTGCGACTTATTGCCACTTATCTAACGCCTTTACAATGCATAGAGGGGTGGTGGCTAGCCCCTATGCCACAGCTAACCGACAGCGCCCTATACTAACTATTACCGTTAACCTCATGATCTCCTGTTTAAAAGACAGGCGCTTTAACCACTAAGCCACGGAGCCCTGGTTCCGAAGCGAGATAAATGCTGAATAGTTCAGTAATTTTACTAAATTAACTCCTTCGTAGTTTTACTGTATTGTTTGCATTAATGGATATCTCAAGCAACTATTATTTTTAGTTTTTCAAAATTTTATAGCTACGAAAACTAGTTCAAGTATCATAACAAAGAGGCTCCGACGAGAATCGAACTCATGATCTCCTGTTTACGAGACAGGCGCTTTAACCACCATGCCACGGAGCCTTGTTGCGAAGCGAGATTATTGCTGAATATTTCAGTAATTTTACTAAATTAACTCCTTCGCAGTTTTACCCTATTGTTTGCATTAATGCATATCTCAAGGAACTATTATTTTTAGTTTTTCAAAATTTAATAGCTACAAAAACTAGTTCAAATATCATAACAACGAGGCTCCGACGAGAATCGAACTCATGATCTCCTGTTTACAAGACAGGCGCTTTAACCACTAAGCCACGGTTCCGAAGCGAGATTAATGCTGAATATTTCAGTAATTTTACTAAATTAACTCCTTCGCAGTTTTACTCTATTGTTTGAATATATGCATATCTCAAGCAACTATTATTTTTAGTTTTTCAAAATTTAATAGCTACGGAAATTAGTTCAAGTATCATAACAACGAGGCTCCGACGAGAATCGAACTCATGATCTCCTGTTTACAAGACAGGCGCTTTAACCACTAAGCCACGAAGCCCTGGTTCCGAAGCGAGATTAATGCTGAATAGTTCAGTAATTTTACTAAATTAACTCCTTCGCAGTTTTAACCTATTGTTTGCATTAATGCATATCTCAAGCAACAATTATTATTAGTTTTTCAAAATTTAATAGCTACGAAAACTAGTTCAAATATCATAACAACGAGGCTCCGACGAGAATCGAACTCATGATCTCCTGTTTACAAGACAGGCGCTTTAACCACTAAGCCACGGTTCCGAAGCGAGATTAATGCTGAATATTTCAGTAATTTTACTAAATTAACTCCTTCGCAGTTTTACTCTATTGTTTGAATATATGCATATCTCAAGCAACTATTATTTTTAGTTTTTCAAAATTTAATAGCTACGGAAATTAGTTCAAGTATCATAACAACGAGGCTCCGACGAGAATCGAACTCATGATCTCCTGTTTACAAGACAGGCGCTTTAACCACTAAGCCACGGAGCCCTGGTTCCGAAGCGAGATTAATGCTGAATAGTTCAGTAATTTTACTAAATTAACTCCTTCGCAGTTTTAACCTATTGTTTGCATTAATGCATATCTCAAGCAACAATTATTATTAGTTTTTCAAAATTTAATAGCTACGAAAACTAGTTCAAATATCATAACAACGAGGCTCCGACGAGAATCGAACTCATGATCTCCTGTTTACGAGACAGGCGCTTTAACCACTAAGCCACGGTTCCCAAGCGAGATTAATGATGAATATTTCAGTAATTTTACTAAATTTACTCCTTCGCAGTTTTACCCTATTGTTTGCATTAATGCATATCTCAAGCAACTATTATTTTTAGTTTTTCAAAATATAATAGCTACGAAAACTAGTTCAAGTATTATAACAACGAGGCTCCAACGAGAATCGAACTCATGATCTCCTGTTTACGAGACAGGCGCTTTCACCACTAAAGCAAGAAGCCCTTGTTCCGATTCGAGATTAATGCTGAATATTTCAGTAATTTTACTAAATTAACTCCTTCGCAGTTTTACCCTATTGTTTGAATATATGCATATCTCAAGCAACTATTATTTTTAGTTTTTCAAAATTTAATAGCTACGAAAACTAGTTCAAATATCATAACAACGAGGCTCCGACGAGAATCGAACTCATGATCTCCTGTTTACAAGACAGGCGCTTTAACCACTAAGCCACGGTTCCGAAGCGAGATTAATGCTGAATATTTCAGTAATTTTACTAAATTAACTCCTTCGCAGTTTTACTCTATTGTTTGAATATATGCATATCTCAAGCAACTATTATTTTTAGTTTTTCAAAATTTAATAGCTACGGAAATTAGTTCAAGTATCATAACAACGAGGCTCCGACGAGAATCGAACTCATGATCTCCTGTTTACAAGACAGGCGCTTTAACCACTAAGCCACGAAGCCCTGGTTCCGAAGCGAGATTAATGCTGAATAGTTCAGTAATTTTACTAAATTAACTCCTTCGCAGTTTTAACCTATTGTTTGCATTAATGCATATCTCAAGCAACAATTATTATTAGTTTTTCAAAATTTAATAGCTACGAAAACTAGTTCAAATATCATAACAACGAGGCTCCGACGAGAATCGAACTCATGATCTCCTGTTTACAAGACAGGCGCTTTAACCACTAAGCCACGGTTCCGAAGCGAGATTAATGCTGAATATTTCAGTAATTTTACTAAATTAACTCCTTCGCAGTTTTACTCTATTGTTTGAATATATGCATATCTCAAGCAACTATTATTTTTAGTTTTTCAAAATTTAATAGCTACGGAAATTAGTTCAAGTATCATAACAACGAGGCTCCGACGAGAATCGAACTCATGATCTCCTGTTTACAAGACAGGCGCTTTAACCACTAAGCCACGGAGCCCTGGTTCCGAAGCGAGATTAATGCTGAATAGTTCAGTAATTTTACTAAATTAACTCCTTCGCAGTTTTAACCTATTGTTTGCATTAATGCATATCTCAAGCAACAATTATTATTAGTTTTTCAAAATTTAATAGCTACGAAAACTAGTTCAAATATCATAACAACGAGGCTCCGACGAGAATCGAACTCATGATCTCCTGTTTACGAGACAGGCGCTTTAACCACTAAGCCACGGTTCCGAAGCGAGATTAATGATGAATATTTCAGTAATTTTACTAAATTTACTCCTTCGCAGTTCTACCCTATTGTTTGCATTAATGCATATCTCAAGCAACTATTATTTTTAGTTTTTCAAAATATAATAGCTACGAAAACTAGTTCAAGTATTATAACAACGAGGCTCCAACGAGAATCGAACTCATGATCTCCTGTTTACGAGACAGGCGCTTTCACCACTAAGGCAAGAAGCCCTTGTTCCGATTCGAGATTAATGCTGAATATTTCAGTAATTTTACTAAATTAACTCCTTCGCAGTTTTACCCTATTGTTTGAATATATGCATATCTCAAGCAACTATTATTTTTAGTTTTTCAAAATTTAATAGCTACGAAAACTAGTTCAAATATCATAACAACGAGGCTCCGACGAGAATCGAACTCATGATCTCCTGTTTACAAGACAGGCGCTTTAACCACTAAGCCACGGTTCCGAAGCGAGATTAATGCTGAATATTTCAGTAATTTTACTAAATTAACTCCTTCGCAGTTTTACTCTATTGTTTGAATATATGCATATCTCAAGCAACTATTATTTTTAGTTTTTCAAAATTTAATAGCTACGGAAATTAGTTCAAGTATCATAACAACGAGGCTCCGACGAGAATCGAACTCATGATCTCCTGTTTACAAGACAGGCGCTTTAACCACTAAGCCACGGAGCCCTGGTTCCGAAGCGAGATTAATGCTGAATAGTTCAGTAATTTTACTAAATTAACTCCTTCGCAGTTTTAACCTATTGTTTGCATTAATGCATATCTCAAGCAACAATTATTATTAGTTTTTCAAAATTTAATAGCTACGAAAACTAGTTCAAATATCATAACAACGAGGCTCCGACGAGAATCGAACTCATGATCTCCTGTTTACGAGACAGGCGCTTTAACCACTAAGCCACGGTTCCGAAGCGAGATTAATGATGAATATTTCAGTAATTTTACTAAATTTACTCCTTCGCAGTTCTACCCTATTGTTTGCATTAATGCATATCTCAAGCAACTATTATTTTTAGTTTTTCAAAATATAATAGCTACGAAAACTAGTTCAAGTATTATAACAACGAGGCTCCAACGAGAATCGAACTCATGATCTCCTGTTTACGAGACAGGCGCTTTCACCACTAAGGCAAGAAGCCCTTGTTCCGATTCGAGATTAATGCTGAATATTTCAGTAATTTTACTAAATTAACTCCTTCGCAGTTTTACCCTATTGTTTGAATATATGCATATCTCAAGCAACTATTATTTTTAGTTTTTCAAAATTTAATAGCTACGAAAACTAGTTCAAATATCATAACAACGAGGCTCCGACGAGAATCGAACTCATGATCTCCTGTTTACAAGACAGGCGCTTTAACCACTAAGCCACGGTTCCGAAGCGAGATTAATGCTGAATATTTCAGTAATTTTACTAAATTAACTCCTTCGCAGTTTTACCCTATTGTTTGAATATATGCATATCTCAAGCAACTATTATTTTTAGTTTTTCAAAATTAAATAGCTACGGAAATTAGTTCAAGTATCATAACAACGAGGCTCCGACGTGAATCGAACTCATGATCTCCTGTTTACAAGACAGGCGCTTTAACCACTAAGCCACGGAGCCCTGGTTCCGAAGTGAGATTAATGCTGAATAGTTCAGTAATTTTACTAAATTAACTCCTTCGCAGTTTTAACCTATTGTTTGCACTAATGCATATCTCAAGCAACTATTATTTTTAGTTTTTCAAAATATAATAGCTACGAAAACTAGTTCAAGTATCATAACAACGAGGCTACAACGAGAATCGAACTCATGATCTCCCGTTTACTTGACAGGCGCTTTAACCACTAAGACACGGAGCCTTGTTGCGAAGCGAGATTAATGCTGAATAGTTCAGTAATTTTACTAAATTAACTCCTTCGCAGTGTTAACCTATTGTTTGCATTAATGCATATCTCAAGCAACTATTATTTTTAGTTTTTCAAAATTTAATAGCTACGGAAATTAGTTCAAGTATCATAACAACGAGGCTCCGACGAGAATCGAACTCATGATCTCCTGTTTACAAGACAGGCGCTTTAACCACTAAGCCACGGAGCCCTGGTTCCGAAGCGAGATTAATGCTGAATAGTTCAGTAATTTTACTAAATTAACTCCTTCGCAGTTTTAACCTATTGTATGCATTAATGCATATCTCAAGCAACAATTATTATTAGTTTTTCAAAATTTAATAGCTACGAAAACTAGTTCAAGTATCATAACAACGAGGCTACAACGAGAATCGAACTCATGATCGCCCGTTTACTTGACAGGCGCTTTAACCACTATGTCACGGAGCCCTGGTTCCGAAGCGAGATTAATGCTGAATATTTCAGTAATTTTACTAATTTAACTCCTTCGCAGTTTTACCCTATTGTTTGCATTAATGCATATCTCAAGCAACGTTTTTCAAAATTTTATAGCTACGAAAACTAATTCAAGTATCATAACAAAGAGGCTCCGACGAGAATCGAACTCATGATCTCCTGTTTACGAGACAGGCGCTTTAACCACTAAGCCACGGAGCCCTGGTTCCGAAGCGAGATTAATGCTGAATAGTTCAGTAATTTTACTAAATTAACTCCTTCGCAGTTTTAACCTATTGTTTGCATTAATGCATATCTCAAGCAACAATTTTTATTAGTTTTTCAAAATTTAATAGCTACGAAAACTAGTTCAAATATCATAACAACGAGGCTCCGACGAGAATCGAACTCATGATCTCCTGTTTACAAGACAGGCGCTTTAACCACTAAGCCACGGAGCCCTGGTTCCGAAGCGAGATTAATGCTGAATAGTTCAGTAATTTTACTAAATTAACTCCTTCGCAGTTTTAACCTATTGTATGCATTAATGCATATCTCAAGCAACAATTATTATTAGTTTTTCAAAATTTAATAGCTACGAAAACTAGTTCAAGTATCATAACAACGAGGCTACAACGAGAATCGAACTCATGATCTCCCGTTTACTTGACAGGCGCTTTAACCACTAAGACACGGAGCCCTGGTTCCGAAGCGAGATAAATGCTGAATAGTTCAGTAATTTTACTAAATTAACTCCTTCGCAGTTTTACTCTATTGTTTGCATTAATGCATATCTCAAGCAACTATTATTTTTAGTTTTTCAAAATTTTATAGCTACGAAAACTAGTTCAAGTATCATAACAAAGAGGCTCCGACGACAATCGAACTCATGATCTCCTGTTTACGAGACAGGCGCTTTAACAACCAAGCCACGGAGCCTTGTTGCGAAGCGAGATTAATGCTGAATATTTCAGTAATTTTACTAAATTAACTCCTTCGCAGTTTTACTCTATTGTTTGAATATATGCATATCTCAAGCAACTATTATTTTTAGTTTTTCAAAATTTAATAGCTACGGAAATTAGTTCAAGTATCATAACAACGAGGCTCCGACGTGAATCGAACTCATGATCTCCTGTTTACAAGACAGGCGCTTTAACCACTAAGCCACGGAGCCCTGGTTCCGAAGCGAGATTAATGCTGAATAGTTCAGTAATTTTACTAAATTAACTCCTTCGCAGTTTTAACCTATTGTTTGCATTAATGCATATCTCAAGCAACTATTATTTTTAGTTTTTCAAAATATAATAGATACGAAAACTAGTTCAAGTATCATAACAACGAGGCTACAACGAGAATCGAACTCATGATCTCCCGTTTACTTGACAGGCGCTTTAACCACTAAGACACGGAGCCTTGTTGCGAAGCGAGATTAATGCTGAATAGTTCAGTAATTTTACTAAATTAACTCCTTCGCAGTGTTAACCTATTGTTTGCATTAATGCATATCTCAAGCAACTATTATTTTTAGTTTTTCAAAATTTAATAGCTACGAGAACTAGTTCAGGTATCATAACAACGAGGCTCCGACGAGAATCGAATTCATGATCTCCTGTTTACAAGACAAGCGCTTTAACCACTATGTCACGGAGCCCTGGTTCCGAAGCGAGATTAATGCTGAATATTTCAGTAATTTTACTAATTTAACTCCTTCGCAGTTTTACCCTATTGTTTGCATTAATGCATATCTCAAGCAACGTTTTTCAAAATTTTATAGCTACGAAAACTAATTCAAGTATCATAAGAAAGAGGCTCCGACGAGAATCGAACTCATGATCTCCTGTTTACGAGACAGGCGCTTTAACCACTAAGCCACGGAGCCCTGGTTCCGAAGCGAGATTAATGCTGAATAGTTCAGTAATTTTACTAAATTAACTCCTTCGCAGTTTTAACCTATTGTTTGCATTAATGCATATCTCAAGCAACAATTTTTATTAGTTTTTCAAAATTTAATAGCTACGAAAACTAGTTCAAATATCATAACAACGAGGCTCCGATGAGAATCGAACTCATGATCTCCTGTTTACAAGACAGGCGCTTTAACCACTAAGCCACGGTTCCGAAGCGAGATTAATGCTGAATATTTCAGTAATTTTACTAAATTAACTCCTTCGCAGTTTTACTTTATTGTTTGAATATATGCATATCTCAAGCAACTATTATTTTTAGTTTTTCAAAATTTAATAGCTACGGAAATTAGTTCAAGTATCATAACAACGAGGCTCCGACGAGAATCGAACTCATGATCTCCTGTTTACAAGACAGGCGCTTTAACCACTAAGCCACGGAGCCCTGGTTCCGAAGCGAGATTAATGCTGAATAGTTCAGTAATTTTACTAAATTAACTCCTTCGCAGTTTTAACCTATTGTTTGCATTAATGCATATCTCAAGCAACAATTATTATTAGTTTTTCAAAATTTAATAGCTACGAAAACTAGTTCAAATATCATAACAACGAGGCTCCGACGAGAATCGAACTCATGATCTCCTGTTTACAAGACAGGCGCTTTAACCACTAAGCCACGGTTCCGAAGCGAGATTAATGCTGAATATTTCAGTAATTTTACTAAATTAACTCCTTCGCAGTTTTACTCTATTGTTTGAATATATGCATATCTCAAGCAACTATTATTTTTAGTTTTTCAAAATTTAATAGCTACGAAAACTAGTTCAAGTATCATAACAAAGAGGCTCCGACGAGAATCGAACTCATGATCTCCTGTTTACGAGACAGGCGCTTTCACCACTAAGGCAAGAAGCCCTTGTTCCGATTCGAGATTTATGCTGAATATTTCAGTAATTTTACTAAATTAACTCCTTCGCAGTTTTACCCTATTGTTTGAATATATGCATATCTCAAGCAACTATTATTTTTAGTTTTTCAAAATTTAATAGCTACGGAAATTAGTTCAAGTATCATAACAACGAGGCTCCGACGAGAATCGAACTCATTATCTCCTGTTTACAAGACAGGCGCTTTAACCACTAAGCCACGGAGCCCTGGTTCCGAAGCGAGATTAATGCTGAATAGTTCAGTAATTTTACTAAATTAACTCCTTCGCAGTTTTAACCTGTTGTTTGCATTAATGCATATCTCAAGCAACAATTATTATTAGTTTTTCAAAATTTAATAGCTACGAAAACTAGTTCAAATATCATAACAACGAGGCTCCGACGAGAATCGAACTCATGATCTCCTGTTTACAAGACAGGCGCTTTAACCACTAAGCCACGGTTCCGAAGCGAGACTAATGCTGAATATTTCAGTAATTTTACTAAATTAACTCCTTCGCAGTTTTACTCTATTGTTTGAATATATGCATATCTCAAGCAACTATTATTTTTAGTTTTTCAAAAGTTAATAGCTACGGAAATTAGTTCAAGTATCATAACAACGAGGCTCCGACGATAATCGAACTCATGATCTCCTGTTTACAAGACAGGCGCTTTAACCACTAAGCCACGGCGCCCTGGTTCCGAAGCGAGATTAATGCTGAATAGTTCAGTAATTTTACTAAATTAACTCCTTCGCAGTTTTAACCTATTGTATGCATTAATGCATATCTCAAGCAACAATTATTATTAGTTTTTCAAAATTTAATAGCTACGAAAACTAGTTCAAGTATCATAACAACGAGGCTACAACGAGAATCGAACTCATGATCTCCCGTTTACTTGACAGGCGCTTTAACCACTAAGACACGGAGCCCTGGTTCCGAAGCGAGATAAATGCTGAATAGTTCAGTAATTTTACTAAATTAACTCCTTCGCAGTTTTACTCTATTGTTTGCATTAATGCATATCTCAAGCAACTATTATTTTTAGTTTTTCAAAATTTTATAGCTACGAAAACTAGTTCAAGTATCATAACAAAGAGGCTCCGACGAGAATCGAACTCATGATCTCCTGTTTACGAGACAGGCGCCTTAACAACCAAGCCACGGAGCCTTGTTGCGAAGCGAGATTAATGCTGAATATTTCAGTAATTTTACTAAATTAACTCCTTCGCAGTTTTACCCTATTGTTTGCATTAATGCATATCTCAAGCAACTATTATTTTTAGTTTTTCAAAATTTAATAGCTACAAAAACTAGTTCAAATATCATAACAACGAGGCTCCGACGAGAATCGAACTCATGATCTCCTGTTTACAAGACAGGCGCTTTAACCACTAAGCCACGGTTCCGAAGCGAGATTAATGCTGAATATTTCAATAATTTTACTAAATTAACTCCTTCGCAGTTTTACTCTATTGTTTGAATATATGCATATCTCAAGCAACTATTATTTTTAGTTTTTCAAAATTTAATAGCTACGGAAATTAGTTCAAGTATCATAACAACGAGGCTCCGACGAGAATCGAACTCATGATCTCCTGTTTACAAGACAGGCGCTTTAACCACTAAGCCACGGCGCCCTGGTTCCGAAGCGAGATTAATGCTGAATAGTTCAGTAATTTTACTAAATTAACTCCTTCGCAGTTTTAACCTATTGTTTGCATTAATGCATATCTCAAGCAACAATTATTATTAGTTTTTCAAAATTTAATAGCTACGAAAACTAGTTCAAATATCATAACAACGAGGCTCCGACGAGAATCGAACTCATGATCTCCTGTTTACAAGACAGGCGCTTTAACCACTAAGCCACGGTTCCGAAGCGAGAATAATGCTGAATATTTCAGTAATTTTACTAAATTAACTCCTTCGCAGTTTTACTCTATTGTTTGAATATATGCATATCTCAAGCAACTATTATTTTTAGTTTTTCAAAAGTTAATAGCTACGAAAATTAGTTCAAGTATCATAACAACGAGGCTCCGACGAGAATCGAACTCATGATCTCCTGTTTACAAGACAGGCGCTTTAACCACTAAGCCACGGCGCCCTGGTTCCGAAGCGAGATTAATGCTGAATAGTTCAGTAATTTTACTAAATTAACTCCTTCGCAGTTTTAACCTATTGTTTGCATTAATGCATATCTCAAGCAACAATTATTATAAGTTTTTCAAAATTTAATAGCTACGAAAACTAGTTCAAATATCATAACAACGAGGCTCCGACGAGAATCGAACTCATGATCTCCGGTTTACAAGACAGGCGCTTTAACCACTAAGCCACGGTTCCGAAGCGAGATTAATGCTGAATATTTCAGTAATTTTACTAAATTAACTCCTTCGCAGTTTTACTCTATTGTTTGAATATATAAATATCTCAAGCAACTATTTTTTTTAGTTTTTCAAAAGTTAATAGCTACGGAAATTAGTTCAAGTATCATAACAACGAGGCTCCGACGAGAATCGAACTCATGCAGTGGCGTCGGAATCGGGGGGGCAGGGAGGGCTCAAGCCCCTGCTCTAACGAAATGTGAGGGGGCGCAGCCCCCTCACATTTGGTTTTTAATTTTCTTAGTTTGTATTCATTTAGGTATTAAATTTTAGATTAAAAATAAAAAAATTCTATATTTTAAGAACTGCATTACAAAAAATAGTGAACTAATGAAATGCATTTACGCCTAGTCAACCTAATATTAGAAGTAATATAAAAGATCGCCCTATATCTAGCCATAGCCCTCTCGATCACGCAAGTTGCACGCGCTATAGAAGCCCGTTCAAAGAATTCAAAACCCATGCATTTTCAAGAATCGAGAGGATGTAGTGGAAAAGCTAGTAAAAACATGAACGAGTCTAGATTTTTGAGACAAAAAGCACTGAAATGTTAGGGAGAATTGTCAAGTTGATGAACAAACTTTTATAGGAAAGTGAAAAATGTAAGCTCTAGCTTCCTGATTTTTTTACTATTTGTAAATTAAAGTACACTAAAAATTTAGAAAATATTTTGAAAGGCTTAGGACTAATAGTTATTTTTCTAAAAACTATCAAACTTTCAGTTTGTGGTTTTTTCAACTCTGGATGACTTCTAGCCATTTTAAAACGGGCTGGGCAAATTTTTAAAATAAATAATTTTCCCCCAATACTTGTAGTACTTGGTTTTCACATATTTGCTAATTGGTTTTAACGACTAGTTAATTGTAATAATAAATCAAATATAAGATATTAAATACAGTATTTTGATGAAGAACGTTATCAGAAGGAAATTCCCTTCAGGCGTTATCAGCTGGTGTGGTTGGACCTAGTCTTTAATTTTGTACTTAAAAACTATTCACGCTTGAAACTTCAAAATTTGTAGGACTTTAGAAAACGTTACTACGCACCTCTCATTAAAATTTCAAGATATTTGATCCACAAAAAGCGAAATTACGCCTATTTTACCCCAAAAGACGGCATTTTTCCCATAGACATATTGCTAATTTTAGACTGCTTTGACGAACGTTATCGGTTGGGCCTAGTGTTTATTTTCTTACTGAAAAACTATTCACGCTAGAAACTTCAAAATTAGTAGCACTTCTTCTTAACATTTCACGACATTTGATCCACAAAAAGCGAAATTACACCCATTTTACTCCAAAACACGGCATTTTCCCATAGACATAATGCTAATTCTTAGACTCGTTTGACCAAGGAGTACTAATCGGTCATATTCTTGACTTTTGGCTGTTTGAAGGGGCTTCTATAGCGCGTGCAACTTGCGTGATCGAGTGGGCTGTGATCTAGCGAAGTTTCTTGTATTACTACTGTTATTATACTATTTAAAATTATACTTGTGTAAATTACGACAACAGCTTTCAAAAGACGCCCCGGATCATGTTTTGGCGTCATCCCATACATCCTCCTTGGTCTTCATCGGAGCCCGAGCCCCCCCAACTTCAAAACACTTCCGACGCCCCTGAACTCATGATCTCCTGTTTACAAGACAGGCGCTTTAACCACTAAGCCACGGCGCCCTGGTTCCGAAGCGAGATTAATGCTGAATAGTTCAGTAATTTTACTAAATTAAGTCCTTCGCAGTTTTAACCTATTGTATGCATTAATGCATATCTCAAGCAACAATTATTATTAGTTTTTCATAATTTAATAGCTACGAAAACTAGTTCAAGTATCATAACAATGAGGCTACAACGAGAATCGAACTCATGATCTCCCGTTTACTTGACAGGCGCTTTAACCACTAAGACACGGAGCCCTGGTTCCGAAGCGAGATAAATGCTGAATAGTTCAGTAATTTTACTAAATTAACTCCTTCGCAGTTTTACTCTATTGTTTGCATTAATGCATATCTCAAGCAACTATTATTTTTAGTTTTTCAAAATTTTATAGCTACGAAAACTAGTTCAAGTATCATAACAAAGAGGCTCCGACGAGAATCGAACTCATGATCTCCTGTTTACGAGACAGGCGCTTTCACCACTAAGGCAAGAAGCCCTTGTTCCGATTCGAGATTTATGCTGAATATTTCAGTAATTTTACTAAATTAACTCCTTCGCAGTTTTACCCTATTGTTTGAATATATGCATATCTCAAGCAACTATTATTTTTAGTTTTTCAAAATTTAATAGCTACGAAAACTAGTTCAAATATCATAACAACGAGGCTCCGACGAGAATCGAACTCATGATCTCCTGTTTACAAGACAGGCGCTTTAACCACTAAGCCACGGAGCCCTGGTTCCGAAGCGGGATTAATGCTGAATATTTCAGTAATTTTACTAAATTAACTCCTTCGCAGTTTTACCCTATTGTTTGAATATATGCATATCTCAAGCAACTATAATTTTTAGTTTTTCAAAATATAATAGCTACGAAAACTAGTTCAAGTATCATAACAACGAGGCTCCGACGAGAATCGAACTCATGATCTCCTGTTTACGAGACAGGCGCTTTAACCACTAAGCCACGGTTCCGAAGCGAGATTAATGATGAATATTTCAGTAATTTTACTAAATTTACTCCTTCGCAGTTTTACCCTATTGTTTGCATTAATGCATATCTCAAGCAACTATTATTTTTAGTTTTTCAAAATATAATAGCTACGAAAACTAGTTCAAGTATCATAACAACGAGGCTCCAACGAGAATCGAACTCATGATCTCCTGTTTACAAGACAGGCGCTTTCACCACTAAGGCAAGAAGCCCTTGTTCCGATTCGAGATTAATGCTGAATATTTCAGTAATTTTACTAAATTAACTCCTTCGCAGTTTTACCCTATTGTTTGAATATATGCATATCTCAAGCAACTATAATTTTTAGTTTTTCAAAATATAATAGCTACGAAAACTAGTTCAAGTATCATAACAACGAGGCTCCGACGAGAATCGAACTCATGATCTCCTGTTTACGAGACAGGCGCTTTAACCACTAAGCCACGGTTCCGAAGCGAGATTAATGATGAATATTTCAGTAATTTTACTAAATTTACTCCTTCGCAGTTTTACCCTATTGTTTGCATTAATGCATATCTCAAGCAACTATTATTTTTAGTTTTTCAAAATATAATAGCTACGAAAACTAGTTCAAATATCATAACAACGAGGCTCCGACGAGAATCGAACTCATGATCTCCTGTTTACAAGACCGGCGCTTTAACCACTAAGCCACGGTTCCGAAGCGAGATTAATGCTGAATATTTCAGTAATTTTACAGAATTAACTCCTTCGCAGTTTTACCCTATTGTTTGAATATACGCATATCTCAAGCAACTATTATTTTTAGTTTTTCAAAATTAAATAGCTACGGAAATTAGTTCAAGTATCATAACAACGAGGCTCCGACGAGAATCGAATTCATGATCTCCTGTTTACAAGACAAGCGCTTTAACCACTATGTCACGGAGCCCTGGTTCCGAAGCGAGATTAATGCTGAATATTTCAGTAATTTTACTAATTTAACTCCTTCGCAGTTTTACCCTATTGTTTGCATTAATGCATATCTCAAGCAACGTTTTTCAAAATTTTATAGCTACGAAAACTAATTCAAGTATCATAACAAAGAGGCTCCGACGAGAATCGAACTCATGATCTCCTGTTTACGAGACAGGCGCTTTAACCACTAAGCCACGGAGCCCTGGTTCCGAAGCGAGATTAATGCTGAATAGTTCAGTAATTTTACTAAAATAACTCCTTCGCAGTTTTAACCTATTGTTTGCATTAATGCATATCTCAAGCAACAATTATTATTAGTTTTTCAAAATTTAATAGCTACGAAAACTAGTTCAAATATCATTACAACGAGGCTCCGACGAGAATCGAACTCATGATCTCCTGTTTACAAGACAGGCGCTTTAACCACTAAGCCACGGTTCCGAAGCGAGATTAATGCTGAATATTTCAGTAATTTTACTAAATTAACTCCTTCGCAGTTTTACTCTATTGTTTGAATATATGCATATCTCAAGCAACTATTATTTTTAGTTTTTCAAAATTTAATAGCTACGGAAATTAGTTCAAGTATCATAACAACGAGGCTCCGACGAGAATCGAACTCATGATCTCCTGTTTACAAGACAGGCGCTTTAACCACTAAGCCACGGAGCCCTGGTTCCGAAGCGAGATTAATGCTGAATAGTTCAGTAATTTTACTAAATTAACTCCTTCGCAGTTTTAACCTATTGTTTGCATTAATGCATATCTCAAGCAACAATTATTATTAGTTTTTCAAAATTTAATAGCTACGAAAACTAGTTCAAATATCATAACAACGAGGCTCCGACGAGAATCGAACTCATGATCTCCTGTTTACGAGACAGGCGCTTTAACCACTAAGCCACGGTTCCGAAGCGAGATTAATGATGAATATTTCAGTAATTTTACTAAATTTACTCCTTCGCAGTTTTACCCTATTGTTTGCATTAATGCATATCTCAAGCAACTATTATTTTTAGTTTTTCAAAATATAATAGCTACGAAAACTAGTTCAAATATCATAACAACGAGGCTCCGACGAGAATCGAACTCATGATCTCCTGTTTACGAGACAGGCGCTTTAACCACTAAGCCACGGTTCCGAAGCGAGATTAATGCTGAATATTTCAGTAATTTTACTAAATTAACTCCTTCGCAGTTTTACCCTATTGTTTGAATATATGCATATCTCAAGCAACTATTATTTTTAGTTTTTCAAAATTAAATAGCTACGGAAATTAGTTCAAGTATCATAACAACGAGGCTCCGACGAGAATCGAACTCATGATCTCCTGTTTACAAGACAGGCGCTTTAACCACTAAGCCACGGTTCCGAAGCGAGATTAATGCTGAATATTTCAGTAATTTTACTAAATTAACTCCTTCGCAGTTTTACCCTATTGTTTGAATATATGCATATCTCAAGCAACTATTATTTTTAGTTTTTCAAAATTAAATAGCTACGGAAATTAGTTCAAGTATCATAACAACGAGGCTCTGACGAGAATAGAACTCATGATCTCCTGTTTACAAGACAGGCGCTTTAACCACTAAGCCACGGAGCCCTGGTTCCGAAGCGAGATTAATGCTGAATAGTTCAGTAATTTTACTAAATTAACTCCTTCGCAGTTTTAACCTATTGTTTGCATTAATGCATATCTCAAGCAACTATTATTTTTAGTTTTTCAAAATATAATAGCTACGAAAACTAGTTCAAGTATCATAACAACGAGGCTACAACGAGAATCGAACTCATGATCTCCCGTTTACTTGACAGGCGCTTTAACCACTAAGACACGGAGCCTTGTTGCGAAGCGAGATTAATGCTGAATAGTTCAGTAATTTTACTAAATTAACTCCTTCGCAGTTTTACCCTATTGTTTGAATATATGCATATCTCAAGCAACTATTATTTTTAGTTTTTCAAAATTTAATAGCTACGAAAACTAGTTCAAATATCATAACAACGAGGCTCCGACGAGAATCGAACTCATGATCTCCTGTTTACAAGACAGGCGCTTTAACCACTAAGCCACGGAGCGCTGGTTCCGAAGCGGGATTAATGCTGAATATTTCAGTAATTTTACTAAATTAACTCCTTCGCAGTTTTACCCTATTGTTTGAATATATGCATATCTCAAGCAACTATAATTTTTAGTTTTTCAAAATTTAATAGCTACGAAAACTAGTTCAAGTATCATAACAACGAGGCTCCGACGAGAATCGAACTCATGATCTCCTGTTTACGAGACAGGCGCTTTAACCACTAAGCCACGGTTCCGAAGCGAGATTAATGATGAATATTTCAGTAATTTTACTAAATTTACTCCTTCGCAGTTTTACCCTATTGTTTGCATTAATGCATATCTCAAGCAACTATTATTTTTAGTTTTTCAAAATATAATAGCTACGAAAACTAGTTCAAGTATCATAACAACGAGGCTCCAACGAGAATCGAACTCATGATCTCCTGTTTACGAGACAGGCGCTTTCACCACTAAGGCAAGAAGCCCTTGTTCCGATTCGAGATTAATGCTGAATATTTCAGTAATTTTACTAAATTTACTCCTTCGCAGTATTACCCTATTGTTTGAGTATATGCATATCTCAAGAAACTATTATTTTTAGTTTTTCAAAATTTAATAGCTACGAAAACTAGTTCAAATATCATAACAACGAGGCTCCGACGAGAATCGAACTCATGATCTCCTGTTTAAGAGACAGGCGCTTTAACCACTATGCCACGGAGCCCTGGTTCCGAAGCGAGATTAATGCTGAATATTTCAGTAATTTTACTAATTTAACTGCTTCGCAGTTTTACCCTATTGTTTGCATTAATGCATATCTCAAGCAACTATTATTTATAGTTTTTCAAAATATAATAGCTACGAAAACTAGTTCAAGTATCATAACAACGAGGCTCCAACGAGAATCGAACTCATGATCTCCTGTTTACTTGACAGGCGCTTTAACCACTAAGACACGGAGCCTTGTTGCGAAGCGAGATTAATGCTGAATAGTTCAGTAATTTTACTAAATTAACTCCTTCGCAGTGTTAACCTATTGTTTGCATTAATGCATATCTCAAGCAACTATTATTTTTAGTTTTTCAAAATTTAATAGCTACAAAAACTAGTTCAAATATCATAACAACGAGGCTCCGACGAGAATCGAACTCATGATCTCCTGTTTACAAGACAGGCGCTTTAACCACTAAGCCACGGAGCCCTGGTTCCGAAGCGAGATTAATGCTGAATATTTCAGTAATTTTACTAAATTAACTCCTTCGCAGTTTTACCCTATTGTTTGAATATATGCATATCTCAAGCAACTATTATTTTTAGTTTTTCAAAATTAAATAGCTACGGAAATTAGTTCAAGTATCATAACAACGAGGCTCCGACGAGAATCGAACTCATGATCTCCTGTTTACAAGACAGGCGCTTTAACCACTAAGCCACGGAGCCCTGGTTCCGAAGCGAGATTAATGCTGAATAGTTCAGTAATTTTACTAAATTAACTCCTTCGCAGTTTTAACCTATTGTTTGCATTAATGCATATCTCAAGCAACTATTATTTTTAGTTTTTCAAAATATAATAGCTACGAAAACTAGTTCAAGTATCATAACAACGAGGCTACAACGAGAATCGAACTCATGATCTCCCGTTTACTTGACAGGCGCTTTAACCACTAAGACACGGAGCCTTGTTGCGAAGCGAGATTAATGCTGAATAGTTCAGTAATTTTACTAAATTAACTCCTTCGCAGTGTTAACCTATTGTTTGCATTAATGCATATCTCAAGCAACTATTATTTTTAGTTTTTCAAAATTTAATAGCTACGAGAACTAGTTCAGGTATCATAACAACGAGGCTCCGACGAGAATCGAACTCATGATCTTCTGTTTACTTGACAGGCGCTTTAACCACTAAGACACGGAGCCTTGTTGCGAAGCGAGATTAATGCTGAATAGTTCAGTAATTTTACTAAATTAACTCCTTCGCAGTGTTAACCTATTGTTTGCATTAATGCATATCTCAAGCAACTATTATTTTTAGTTTTTCAAAATTTAATAGCTACAAAAACTAGTTCAAATATCATAACAACGAGGCTCCGACGAGAATCGAACTCATGATCTCCTGTTTACAAGACAGGCGCTTTAACCACTAAGCCACGGTTCCGAAGCGAGATTAATGCTGAATATTTCAGTAATTTTACTAAATTAACTCCTTCGCAGTTTCACTCTATTGTTTGAATATATGCATATCTCAAGCAACTATTATTTATAGTTTTTCAAAATATAATAGCTACGAAAACTAGTTCAAGTATCATAACAACGAGGCTCCAACGAGAATCGAACTCATGATCTCCTGTTTACTTGACAGGCGCTTTAACCACTAAGACACGGAGCCTTGTTGCGAAGCGAGATTAATGCTGAATAGTTCAGTAATTTTACTAAATTAACTCCTTCGCAGTGTTAACCTATTGTTTGCATTAATGCATATCTCAAGCAACTATTATTTTTAGTTTTTCAAAATTTAATAGCTACAAAAACTAGTTCAAATATCATAACAACGAGGCTCCGACGAGAATCGAACTCATGATCTCCTGTTTACAAGACAGGCGCTTTAACCACTAAGCCACGGTTCCGAAGCGAGATTAATGCTGAATATTTCAGTAATTTTACTAAATTAACTCCTTCGCAGTTTCACTCTATTGTTTGAATATATGCATATCTCAAGCAACTATTATTTATAGTTTTTCAAAATATAATAGCTACGAAAACTAGTTCAAGTATCATAACAACGAGGCTCCAACGAGAATCGAACTCATGATCTCCTGTTTACTTGACAGGCGCTTTAACCACTAAGACACGGAGCCTTGTTGCGAAGCGAGATTAATGCTGAATAGTTCAGTAATTTTACTAAATTAACTCCTTCGCAGTGTTAACCTATTGTTTGCATTAATGCATATCTCAAGCAACTATTATTTTTAGTTTTTCAAAATTTAATAGCTACAAAAACTAGTTCAAATATCATAACAACGAGGCTCCGACGAGAATCGAACTCATGATCTCCTGTTTACAAGACAGGCGCTTTAACCACTAAGCCACGGTTCCGAAGCGAGATTAATGCTGAATATTTCAGTAATTTTACTAAATTAACTCCTTCGCAGTTTCACTCTATTGTTTGAATATATGCATATCTCAAGCAACTATTATTTATAGTTTTTCAAAATATAATAGCTACGAAAACTAGTTCAAGTATCATAACAACGAGGCTCCAACGAGAATCGAACTCATGATCTCCTGTTTACTTGACAGGCGCTTTAACCACTAAGACACGGAGCCTTGTTGCGAAGCGAGATTAATGCTGAATAGTTCAGTAATTTTACTAAATAAACTCCTTCGCAGTGTTAACCTATTGTTTGCATTAATGCATATCTCAAGCAACTATTATTTTTAGTTTTTCAAAATTTAATAGCTACAAAAACTAGTTCAAATATCATAACAACGAGGCTCCGACGAGAATCGAACTCATGATCTCCTGTTTACAAGACAGGCGCTTTAACCACTAAGCCACGGTTCCGAAGCGAGATTAATGCTGAATATTTCAGTAATTTTACTAAATTAACTCCTTCGCAGTTTTACTCTATTGTTTGAATATATGCATATCTCAAGCAACTATTATTTTTAGTTTTTCAAAATTTAATAGCTACGAAAATTAGTTCAAGTATCATAACAACGAGGCTCCGACGAGAATCGAACTCATGATCTCCTGTTTACAAGACAGACGCTTTAACCACTAAGCCACGGAGCCCTGGTTCCGAAGCGAGATTAATGCTGAATAGTTCAGTAATTTTAATAAATTAACTCCTTCGCAGTGTTAACCTATTGTTTGCATTTATGCATATCTCAAGCAACTATTATTTTTAGTTTTTCAAAATTTAATAGCTACGAAAACTAGTTCAAATATCATAACAACGAGGCTCCGACGAGAATCGATCTCATGATCTCCTGTTTACGAGACAGGCGCTTTAACCACCAAGCCACGGAGCCTTGTTGCGAAGCGAGATTAATGCTGAATAGTTCAGTAATTTTACTAAATTAACTCCTTCGCAGTGTTAACCTATTGTTTGCATTAATGCATATCTCAAGCAACTATTATTTTTAGTTTTTCAAAATATAATAGCTACGAAAACTAGTTCAAGTATCATAACAACGAGGCTCCGACGAGAATCGAACTCATGATCTCCTGTTTACGAGACAGGCGCTTTAACCACTAAGCCACGGAGCCCTGGTTCGAGATTAATGATGAATATTTCAGTAATTTTACTAAATTTACTCCTTCGCAGTTTTACCCTATTGTTTGCATTAATGCATATCTCAAGCAACTATTATTTTTAGTTTTTCAAAATATAATAGCTACGAAAACTAGTTCAAGTATCATAACAACGAGGCTCCAACGAGAATCGAACTCATGATCTCCTGTTTACGAGACAGGCGCTTTCACCACTAAGGCAAGAAGCCCTTGTTCCGATTCGAGATTAATGCTGAATATTTCAGTAATTTTACTAAATTAACTCCTTCGCAGTTTTACCCTATTGTTTGAGTATATGCATATCTCAAGAAACTATTATTTTTAGTTTTTCAAAATTTAATAGCTACGGAAATTAGTTCAAGTATCATAACAACGAGGCTCCGACGAGAATCGAACTCATGATCTCCTGTTAACGAGACAGGCGCTTTCACCACTAAGGCAAGAAGCCCTTGTTCCGATTCGAGATTAATGCTGAATATTTCAGTAATTTTACTAAATTAACTCCTTCGCAATTTTACCCTATTGTTTGAGTATATGCATATCTCAAGAAACTATTATTTTTAGTTTTTCAAAATTTAATAGCTACGGAAATTAGTTCAAGTATCATAACAACGAGGCTCCGACGAGAATCGAACTCATGATCTCCTGTTTACAAGACAGGCGCTTTAACCACTAAGCCACGGAGCCCTGGTTCCGAAGCGAGATTAATGCTGAATAGTTCAGTAATTTTACTAAATTGACTCCTTCGCAGTTTTAACCTATTGTTTGCATTAATGCATATCTCAAGCAACTATTATTTTTAGTTTTTCAAAATATAATAGCTACGAAAACTAGTTCAAGTATCATAACAACGAGGCTACAACGAGAATCGAACTCATGATCTCCCGTTTACTTGACAGGCGCTTTAACCACTAAGACACGGAGCCTTGTTGCGAAGCGAGATTAATGCTGAATAGTTCAGTAATTTTACTAAATTAACTCCTTCGCAGTGTTAACCTATTGTTTGCATTAATGCATATCTCAAGCAACTATTATTTTTAGTTTTTCAAAATTTAATAGCTACAAAAACTAGTTCAAATATCATAACAACGAGGCTCCGACGAGAATCGAACTCATGATCTCCTGTTTACAAGACAGGCGCTTTAACCACTAAGCCACGGTTCCGAAGCGAGATTAATGCTGAATATTTCAGTAATTTTACTAAATTAACTCCTTCGCAGTTTCACTCTATTGTTTGAATATATGCATATCTCAAGCAACTATTATTTATAGTTTTTCAAAATATAATAGCTACGAAAACTAGTTCAAGTATCATAACAACGAGGCTCCAACGAGAATCGAACTCATGATCTCCTGTTTACTTGACAGGCGCTTTAACCACTAAGACACGGAGCCTTGTTGCGAAGCGAGATTAATGCTGAATAGTTCAGTAATTTTACTAAATTAACTCCTTCGCAGTGTTAACCTATTGTTTGCATTAATGCATATCTCAAGCAACTATTATTTTTAGTTTTTCAAAATTTAATAGCTACAAAAACTAGTTCAAATATCATAACAACGAGGCTCCGACGAGAATCGAACTCATGATCTCCTGTTTACAAGACAGGCGCTTTAACCACTAAGCCACGGTTCCGAAGCGAGATTAATGCTGAATATTTCAGTAATTTTACTAAATTAACTTCTTCGCAGTTTTACTCTATTGTTTGAATATATGCATATCTCAAGCAACTATTATTTTTAGTTTTTCAAAATTTAATAGCTACGGAAATTAGTTCAAGTATCATAACAACGAGGCTCCGACGAGAATCGAACTCATGATCTCCTGTTTACAAGACAGACGCTTTAACCACTAAGCCACGGAGCCCTGGTTCCGAAGCGAGATTAATGCTGAATAGTTCAGTAATTTTACTAAATTAACTCCTTCGCAGTGTTAACCTATTGTTTGCATTTATGCATATCTCAAGCAACTATTATTTTTAGTTTTTCAAAATTTAATAGCTACGAAAACTAGTTCAAATATCATAACAACGAGGCTCCGACGAGAATCGATCTCATGATCTCCTGTTTACGAGACAGGCGCTTTAACCACCAAGCCACGGAGCCTTGTTGCGAAGCGAGATTAATGCTGAATAGTTCAGTAATTTTACTAAATTAACTCCTTCGCAGTGTTAACCTATTGTTTGCATTAATGCATATCTCAAGCAACTATTATTTTTAGTTTTTCAAAATATAATAGCTACGAAAACTAGTTCAAGTATCATAACAACGAGGCTCCGACGAGAATCGAACTCATGATCTCCTGTTTACGAGACAGGCGCTTTAACCACTAAGCCACGGAGCCCTGGTTCGAGATTAATGATGAATATTTCAGTAATTTTACTAAATTTACTCCTTCGCAGTTTTACCCTATTGTTTGCATTAATGCATATCTCAAGCAACTATTATTTTTAGTTTTTCAAAATATAATAGCTACGAAAACTAGTTCAAGTATCATAACAACGAGGCTCCAACGAGAATCGAACTCATGATCTCCTGTTTACGAGACAGGCGCTTTCACCACTAAGGCAAGAAGCCCTTGTTCCGATTCGAGATTAATGCTGAATATTTCAGTAATTTTACTAAATTAACTCCTTCGCAGTTTTACCCTATTGTTTGAGTATATGCATATCTCAAGAAACTATTATTTTTAGTTTTTCAAAATTTAATAGCTACGGAAATTGGTTCAAGTATCATAACAACGAGGCTCCGACGAGAATCGAACTCATGATCTCCTGTTTACGAGACAGGCGCTTTCACCACTAAGGCAAGAAGCCCTTGTTCCGATTCGAGATTAATGCTGAATATTTCAGTAATTTTACTAAATTAACTCCTTCGCAGTTTTACCCTATTGTTTGAGTATATGCATATCTCAAGAAACTATTATTTTTAGTTTTTCAAAATTTAATAGCTACGGAAATTAGTTCAAGTATCATAACAACGAGGCTCCGACGAGAATCGAACTCATGATCTCCTGTTTACAAGACAGGCGCTTTAACCACTAAGCCACGGTTCCGAAGCGAGATTAATGCTGAATATTTCAGTAATTTTACTAAATTAACTCCTTCGCAGTTTCACTCTATTGTTTGAATATATGCATATCTCAAGCAACTATTATTTATAGTTTTTCAAAATATAATAGCTACGAAAACTAGTTCAAGTATCATAACAACGAGGCTCCAACGAGAATCGAACTCATGATCTCCTGTTTACTTGACAGGCGCTTTAACCACTAAGACACGGAGCCTTGTTGCGAAGCGAGATTAATGCTGAATAGTTCAGTAATTTTACTAAATTAACTCCTTCGCAGTGTTAACCTATTGTTTGCATTAATGCATATCTCAAGCAACTATTATTTTTAGTTTTTCAAAATTTAATAGCTACAAAAACTAGTTCAAATATCATAACAACGAGGCTCCGACGAGAATCGAACTCATGATCTCCTGTTTACAAGACAGGCGCTTTAACCACTAAGCCACGGTTCCGAAGCGAGATTAATGCTGAATATTTCAGTAATTTTACTAAATTAACTCCTTCGCAGTTTCACTCTATTGTTTGAATATATGCATATCTCAAGCAACTATTATTTATAGTTTTTCAAAATATAATAGCTACGAAAACTAGTTCAAGTATCATAACAACGAGGCTCCAACGAGAATCGAACTCATGATCTCCTGTTTACTTGACAGGCGCTTTAACCACTAAGACACGGAGCCTTGTTGCGAAGCGAGATTAATGCTGAATAGTTCAGTAATTTTACTAAATAAACTCCTTCGCAGTGTTAACCTATTGTTTGCATTAATGCATATCTCAAGCAACTATTATTTTTAGTTTTTCAAAATTTAATAGCTACAAAAACTAGTTCAAATATCATAACAACGAGGCTCCGACGAGAATCGAACTCATGATCTCCTGTTTACAAGACAGGCGCTTTAACCACTAAGCCACGGTTCCGAAGCGAGATTAATGCTGAATATTTCAGTAATTTTACTAAATTAACTCCTTCGCAGTTTTACTCTATTGTTTGAATATATGCATATCTCAAGCAACTATTATTTTTAGTTTTTCAAAATTTAATAGCTACGAAAATTAGTTCAAGTATCATAACAACGAGGCTCCGACGAGAATCGAACTCATGATCTCCTGTTTACAAGACAGACGCTTTAACCACTAAGCCACGGAGCCCTGGTTCCGAAGCGAGATTAATGCTGAATAGTTCAGTAATTTTAATAAATTAACTCCTTCGCAGTGTTAACCTATTGTTTGCATTTATGCATATCTCAAGCAACTATTATTTTTAGTTTTTCAAAATTTAATAGCTACGAAAACTAGTTCAAATATCATAACAACGAGGCTCCGACGAGAATCGATCTCATGATCTCCTGTTTACGAGACAGGCGCTTTAACCACCAAGCCACGGAGCCTTGTTGCGAAGCGAGATTAATGCTGAATAGTTCAGTAATTTTACTAAATTAACTCCTTCGCAGTGTTAACCTATTGTTTGCATTAATGCATATCTCAAGCAACTATTATTTTTAGTTTTTCAAAATATAATAGCTACGAAAACTAGTTCAAGTATCATAACAACGAGGCTCCGACGAGAATCGAACTCATGATCTCCTGTTTACGAGACAGGCGCTTTAACCACTAAGCCACGTAGCCCTGGTTCGAGATTAATGATGAATATTTCAGTAATTTTACTAAATTTACTCCTTCGCAGTTTTACCCTATTGTTTGCGTTAATGCATATCTCAAGCAACTATTATTTTTAGTTTTTCAAAATATAATAGCTACGAAAACTAGTTCAAGTATCATAACAACGAGGCTCCAACGAGAATCGAACTCATGATCTCCTGTTTACGAGACAGGCGCTTTCACCACTAAGGCAAGAAGCCCTTGTTCCGATTCGAGATTAATGCTGAATATTTCAGTAATTTTACTAAATTAACTCCTTCGCAGTTTTACCCTATTGTTTGAGTATATGCATATCTCAAGAAACTATTATTTTTAGTTTTTCAAAATTTAATAGCTACGGAAATTAGTTCAAGTATCATAACAACGAGGCTCCGACGAGAATCGAACTCATGATCTCCTGTTTACGAGACAGGCGCTTTCACCACTAAGGCAAGAAGCCCTTGTTCCGATTCGAGATTAATGCTGAATATTTCAGTAATTTTACTAAATTAACTCCTTCGCAGTTTTACCCTATTGTTTGAGTATATGCATATCTCAAGAAACTATTATTTTTAGTTTTTCAAAATTTAATAGCTACGGAAATTAGTTCAAGTATCATAACAACGAGGCTCCGACGAGAATCGAACTCATGATCTCCTGTTTACAAGACAGGCGCTTTAACCACTAAGCCACGGAGCCCTGGTTCCGAAGCGAGATTAATGCTGAATAGTTCAGTAATTTTACTAAATTAACTCCTTCGCAGTTTTAACCTATTGTTTGCATTAATGCATATCTCAAGCAACTATTATTTTTAGTTTTTCAAAATATAATAGCTACGAAAACTAGTTCAAGTATCATAACAACGAGGCTACAACGAGAATCGAACTCATGATCTCCCGTTTACTTGACAGGCGCTTTAACCACTAAGACACGGAGCCTTGTTGCGAAGCGAGATTAATGCTGAATAGTTCAGTAATTTTACTAAATTAACTCCTTCGCAGTGTTAACCTATTGTTTGCATTAATGCATATCTCAAGCAACTATTATTTTTAGTTTTTCAAAATTTAATAGCTACAAAAACTAGTTCAAATATCATAACAACGAGGCTCCGACGAGAATCGAACTCATGATCTCCTGTTTACAAGACAGGCGCTTTAACCACTAAGCCACGGTTCCGAAGCGAGATTAATGCTGAATATTTCAGTAATTTTACTAAATTAACTCCTTCGCAGTTTCACTCTATTGTTTGAATATATGCATATCTCAAGCAACTATTATTTATAGTTTTTCAAAATATAATAGCTACGAAAACTAGTTCAAGTATCATAACAACGAGGCTCCAACGAGAATCGAACTCATGATCTCCTGTTTACTTGACAGGCGCTTTAACCACTAAGACACGGAGCCTTGTTGCGAAGCGAGATTAATGCTGAATAGTTCAGTAATTTTACTAAATTAACTCCTTCGCAGTGTTAACCTATTGTTTGCATTAATGCATATCTCAAGCAACTATTATTTTTAGTTTTTCAAAATTTAATAGCTACAAAAACTAGTTCAAATATCATAACAACGAGGCTCCGACGAGAATCGAACTCATGATCTCCTGTTTACAAGACAGGCGCTTTAACCACTAAGCCACGGTTCCGAAGCGAGATTAATGCTGAATATTTCAGTAATTTTACTAAATTAACTCCTTCGCAGTTTTACTCTATTGTTTGAATATATGCATATCTCAAGCAACTATTATTTTTAGTTTTTCAAAATTTAATAGCTACGGAAATTAGTTCAAGTATCATAACAACGAGGCTCCGACGAGAATCGAACTCATGATCTCCTGTTTACAAGACAGACGCTTTAACCACTAAGCCACGGAGCCCTGGTTCCGAAGCGAGATTAATGCTGAATAGTTCAGTAATTTTACTAAATTAACTCCTTCGCAGTGTTAACCTATTGTTTGCATTTATGCATATCTCAAGCAACTATTATTTTTAGTTTTTCAAAATTTAATAGCTACGAAAACTAGTTCAAATATCATAACAACGAGGCTCCGACGAGAATCGATCTCATGATCTCCTGTTTACGAGACAGGCGCTTTAACCACCAAGCCACGGAGCCTTGTTGCGAAGCGAGATTAATGCTGAATAGTTCAGTAATTTTACTAAATTAACTCCTTCGCAGTGTTAACCTATTGTTTGCATTAATGCATATCTCAAGCAACTATTATTTTTAGTTTTTCAAAATATAATAGCTACGAAAACTAGTTCAAGTATCATAACAACGAGGCTCCGACGAGAATCGAACTCATGATCTCCTGTTTACGAGACAGGCGCTTTAACCACTAAGCCACGGAGCCCTGGTTCGAGATTAATGATGAATATTTCAGTAATTTTACTAAATTTACTCCTTCGCAGTTTTACCCTATTGTTTGCATTAATGCATATCTCAAGCAACTATTATTTTTAGTTTTTCAAAATATAATAGCTACGAAAACTAGTTCAAGTATCATAACAACGAGGCTCCAACGAGAATCGAACTCATGATCTCCTGTTTACGAGACAGGCGCTTTCACCACTAAGGCAAGAAGCCCTTGTTCCGATTCGAGATTAATGCTGAATATTTCAGTAATTTTACTAAATTAACTCCTTCGCAGTTTTACCCTATTGTTTGAGTATATGCATATCTCAAGAAACTATTATTTTTAGTTTTTCAAAATTTAATAGCTACGGAAATTGGTTCAAGTATCATAACAACGAGGCTCCGACGAGAATCGAACTCATGATCTCCTGTTTACGAGACAGGCGCTTTCACCACTAAGGCAAGAAGCCCTTGTTCCGATTCGAGATTAATGCTGAATATTTCAGTAATTTTACTAAATTAACTCCTTCGCAGTTTTACCCTATTGTTTGAGTATATGCATATCTCAAGAAACTATTATTTTTAGTTTTTCAAAATTTAATAGCTACGGAAATTAGTTCAAGTATCATAACAACGAGGCTCCGACGAGAATCGAACTCATGATCTCCTGTTTACAAGACAGGCGCTTTAACCACTAAGCCACGGAGCCCTGGTTCCGAAGCGAGATTAATGCTGAATAGTTCAGTAATTTTACTAAATTAACTCCTTCGCAGTTTTAACCTATTGTTTGCATTAATGCATATCTCAAGCAACTATTATTTTTAGTTTTTCAAAATATAATAGCTACGAAAACTAGTTCAAGTATCATAACAACGAGGCTACAACGAGAATCGAACTCATGATCTCCCGTTTACTTGACAGGCGCTTTAACCACTAAGACACGGAGCCTTGTTGCGAAGCGAGATTAATGCTGAATAGTTCAGTAATTTTACTAAATTAACTCCTTCGCAGTGTTAACCTATTGTTTGCATTAATGCATATCTCAAGCAACTATTATTTTTAGTTTTTCAAAATTTAATAGCTACAAAAACTAGTTCAAATATCATAACAACGAGGCTCCGACGAGAATCGAACTCATGATCTCCTGTTTACAAGACAGGCGCTTTAACCACTAAGCCACGGTTCCGAAGCGAGATTAATGCTGAATATTTCAGTAATTTTACTAAATTAACTCCTTCGCAGTTTCACTCTATTGTTTGAATATATGCATATCTCAAGCAACTATTATTTATAGTTTTTCAAAATAAAATAGCTACGAAAACTAGTTCAAGTATCATAACAACGAGGCTCCAACGAGAATCGAACTCATGATCTCCTGTTTACTTGACAGGCGCTTTAACCACTAAGACACGGAGCCTTGTTGCGAAGCGAGATTAATGCTGAATAGTTCAGTAATTTTACTAAATTAACTCCTTCGCAGTGTTAACCTATTGTTTGCATTAATGCATATCTCAAGCAACTATTATTTTTAGTTTTTCAAAATTTAATAGCTACAAAAACTAGTTCAAATATCATAACAACGAGGCTCCGACGAGAATCGAACTCATGATCTCCTGTTTACAAGACAGGCGCTTTAACCACTAAGCCACGGTTCCGAAGCGAGAGTAATGCTGAATATTTCAATAATTTTACTAAATTAACTCCTTCGCAGTTTTACTCTATTGTTTGAATATATGCATATCTCAAGCAACTATTATTTTTAGTTTTTCAAAATTTAATAGCTACGGAAATTAGTTCAAGTATCATAACAACGAGGCTCCGACGAGAATCGAACTCATGATCTCCTGTTTACAAGACAGACGCTTTAACCACTAAGCCACGGAGCCCTGGTTCCGAAGCGAGATTAATGCTGAATAGTTCAGTAATTTTACTAAATTAACTCCTTCGCAGTGTTAACCTATTGTTTGCATTTATGCATATCTCAAGCAACTATTATTTTTAGTTTTTCAAAATTTAATAGCTACGAAAACTAGTTCAAATATCATAACAACGAGGCTCCGACGAGAATCGATCTCATGATCTCCTGTTTACGAGACAGGCGCTTTAACCACCAAGCCACGGAGCCTTGTTGCGAAGCGAGATTAATGCTGAATAGTTCAGTAATTTTACTAAATTAACTCCTTCGCAGTGTTAACCTATTGTTTGCATTAATGCATATCTCAAGCAACTATTATTTTTAGTTTTTCAAAATATAATAGCTACGAAAACTAGTTCAAGTATCATAACAACGAGGCTCCGACGAGAATCGAACTCATGATCTCCTGTTTACGAGACAGGCGCTTTAACCACTAAGCCACGGAGCCCTGGTTCGAGATTAATGATGAATATTTCAGTAATTTTACTAAATTTACTCCTTCGCAGTTTTACCCTATTGTTTGCATATATGCATATCTCAAGCAACTATTATTTTTAGTTTTTCAAAATATAATAGCTACGAAAACTAGTTCAAGTATCATAACAACGAGGCTCCAACGAGAATCGAACTCATGATCTCCTGTTTACGAGACAGGCGCTTTCACCACTAAGGCAAGAAGCCCTTGTTCCGATCCGAGATTAATGCTGAATATTTCAGTAATTTTACTAAATTAACTCCTTCGCAGTTTTACCCTATTGTTTGAGTATATGCATATCTCAAGAAACTATTATTTTTAGTTTTTCAAAATTTAATAGCTACGGAAATTGGTTCAAGTATCATAACAACGAGGCTCCGACGAGAATCGAACTCATGATCTCCTGTTTACGAGACAGGCGCTTTCACCACTAAGGCAAGAAGCCCTTGTTCCGATTCGAGATTAATGCTGAATATTTCAGTAATTTTACTAAATTAACTCCTTCGCAGTTTTACCCTATTGTTTGAGTATATGCATATCTCAAGAAACTATTATTTTTAGTTTTTCAAAATTTAATAGCTACGGAAATTAGTTCAAGTATCATAACAACGAGGCTCCGACGAGAATCGAACTCATGATCTCCTGTTTACAAGACAGGCGCTTTAACCACTAAGCCACGGAGCCCTGGTTCCGAAGCGAGATTAATGCTGAATAGTTCAGTAATTTTACTAAATTAACTCCTTCGCAGTTTTAACCTATTGTTTGCATTAATGCATATCTCAAGCAACTATTATTTTTAGTTTTTCAAAATATAATAGCTACGAAAACTAGTTCAAGTATCATAACAACGAGGCTACAACGAGAATCGAACTCATGATCTCCCGTTTACTTGACAGGCGCTTTAACCACTAAGACACGGAGCCTTGTTGCGAAGCGAGATTAATGCTGAATAGTTCAGTAATTTTACTAATTTAACTCCTTCGAAGTTTTACCCTATTGTTTGCATTAATGCATATCTCAAGCAACGTTTTTCAAAATTTAATAGCTTCGAAAACTAGTTCAAATATCATAACAACAAGGCTCCGACGAGAATCGAACTCATGATCTCCTGTTTACAAGACAGGCGCTTTAACCACTAAGCCACGGAGCCCTGGTTCCGAAGCGAGATTAATGCTGAATATTTCAGTAATTTTACTAAAACCAGGTTAAGTTCAGCTAGCTAATTGGACCAAGTCATCTTGCGACTTATTGTCACTTATCTAACGCCTTTACAATGCATAGACGGGTGGTGGCTAGCCCCTATGCCACAGCTAACCGACAGCGCCCTATACTAACTATTCCCGTTAACCTCATGATCTCCTGTTTTCAAGACAGGCGCTTTAACCACTAAGCCACGGAGCCCTGGTTCCGAAGCGAGATAAATGCTGAATAGTTCAGTAATTTTACTAAATTAACTCCTTCGCAGTTTTACTCTATTGTTTGCATTAATGCATATCTCAAGCAACTATTATTTTTAGTTTTTCAAAATTTAATAGCTACGAAAACTAGTTCAAATATCATAACAACGAGGCTCCGACGAGAATCGAACTCATGATCTCCTGTTTACGAAACAGGCGCTTTAACCACCAAGCCACGGAGCCCTGTTGCGAAGCGAGATTAATGCTGAATAGTTCAGTAATTTTACTAAATTAACTCCTTCGCAGTGTTAACCTATTAATTGCATTAATGCATATCTCAAGCAACATTATTTTTAGTTTTTCAAAATTTTATAGCTACGAAAACTAGTTCAGGTATCATAACAAAGAGGCTCCGACGAGAATCGAACTCATGATCTCCTGTTTACGAGACAGGCGCTTTAACCACCAAGCCACGGAGCCTTGTTGCGAAGCGAGATTTATGCTGAATATTTCAGTAATTTTACTAATTTAACTCCTTCGAAGTTTTACCCTATTGTTTGCATTAATGCATATCTCAAGCAACGTTTTTCAAAATTTAATAGCTTCGAAAACTAGTTCAAATATCATAACAACAAGGCTCCGACGAGAATCGAACTCATGATCTCCTGTTTACAAGAGAGGCGCTTTAACCACTAAGCCACGGAGCCCTGGTTCCGAAGCGAGATTAATGCTGAATATTTCAGTAATTTTACTAAAACCAGGTTAAGTTCAGCTAGCTAATTGGACCAAGTCATCTTGCGACTTATTGCCACTTATCTAACGCCTTTACAATGCATAGAGGGGTGGTGGCTAGCCCCTATGCCACAGCTAACCGACAGCGCCCTATACTAACTATTACCGTTAACCTCATGATCTCCTGTTTACAAGACAGGCGCTTTAACCACTAAGCCACGGAGCCCTGGTTCCGAAGCGAGATAAATGCTGAATAGTTCAGTAATTTTACTAAATTAACTCCTTCGCAGTTTTACTCTATTGTTTGCATTAATGCATATCTCAAGCAACTATTATTTTTAGTTTTTCAAAATTTAATAGCTACGAAAACTAGTTCAAATATCATAACAACGAGGCTTCGACGAGAATTGAACTCATGATCTCCTGTTTACGAGACAGGCGCTTTAACCACCAAGCCACGGAGCCTTGTTGCGAAGCGAGATTAATGCTGAATAGTTCAGTAATTTTACTAATTTAACTCCTTCGAAGTTTTACCCTATTGTTTGCATTAATGCATATCTCAAGCAACGTTTTTCAAAATTTAATAGCTTCGAAAACTAGTTCAAATATCATAACAACAAGGCTCCGACGAGAATCGAACTCATGATCTCCTGTTTACAAGACAGGCGCTTTAACCACTAAGCCACGGAGCCCTGGTTCCGAAGCGAGATTAATGCTGAATATTTCAGTAATTTTACTAAAACCAGGTTAAGTTCAGCTAGCTAATTGGACCAAGTCATCTTGCGACTTATTGCCACTTATCTAACGCCTTTACAATGCATAGAGGGGTGGTGGCTAGCCCCTATGCCACAGCTAACCGACAGCGCCCTATACTAACTATTACCGTTAACCTCATGATCTCCTGTTTACAAGACAGGCGCTTTAACCACTAAGCCACGGAGCCCTGGTTCCGAAGCGAGATAAATGCTGAATAGTTCAGTAATTTTACTAAATTAACTCCTTCGCAGTTTTACTCTATTGTTTGCATTAATGCATATCTCAAGCAACTATTATTTTTAGTTTTTCAAAATTTAATAGCTACGAAAACTAGTTCAAATATCATAACAACGAGGCTTCGACGAGAATTGAACTCATGATCTCCTGTTTACGAGACAGGCGCTTTAACCACCAAGCCACGGAGCCTTGTTGCGAAGCGAGATTAATGCTGAATAGTTCAGTAATTTTACTAAATTAACTCCTTCGCAGTGTTAACCTATTGTTTGCATTAATGCATATCTCAAGCAACTATTATTTTTAGTTTTTCAAAATTTAATAGCTACAAAAACTAGTTCAAATATCATAACAACGAGGCTCAAACAAGAATCGAACTCATGATCTCCTGTTTACAAGACAGGCGCTTTAACCACTAAGCCACGGTTCCAAAGCGAGATTAATGCTGAATATTTCAGTAATTTTACTAAATTAACTCCTTCGCAGTTTTACTCTATTGTTTGAATATATGCATATCTCAAGCAACTATTATTTTTAGTTTTTCAAAATTTAATAGCTACGGAAATTAGTTCAAGTATCATAACAACGAGGCTCCGACGAGAATCGAACTCATGATTTCCTGTTTACGAGACACGCGCTTTAACCACCAAGCCACGGAGCCTTGTTGCGAAGCGAGATTAATGCTGAATAGTTCAGTAATTTTACTAAATTAACTCCTTCGCAGTTTTAACCTATTGTTTGCATTAATGCATATCTCAAGCAACAATTATTATTAGTTTTTCAAAATTTAATAGCTACGAAAACTAGTTCAAATATCATAACAACGAGGCTCCGACGAGAATCGAACTCATGATCTACTGTTTACTTGACAGGCGCTTTAACCAATAAGACACGGAGCCTTGTTGCGAAGCGAGATTAATGCTGAATAGTTCAGTAATTTTACTAAATTAACTCCTTCGCAGTGTTAACCTATTGTTTGCATTAATGCATATCTCAAGCAACTATTATTTTTAGTTTTTCAAAATATAATAGCTACGAAAACTAGTTCAAGTATCATAACAACGAGGCTCCAACGAGAATCGAACTCATGATCTCCTGTTTACGAGACAGGCGCTTTCACCACTAAGGCAAGAAGCCCTTGTTCCGATTCGAGATTTATGCTGAATATTTCAGTAATTTTACTAAATTAACTCCTTCGCAGTTTTACCCTATTGTTTGAATATATGCATATCTCAAGCAACTATTATTTTTAGTTTTTCAAAATTTAATAGCTACGAAAACTAGTTCAAATATCATAACAACGAGGCTCCGACGAGAATCGAACTCATGATCTCCTGTTTACAAGACAGGCGCTTTAACCACTAAGCCACGGTTCCGAAGCGAGATTAATGCTGAATATTTCAGTAATTTTACTATATTAACTCCTTCGCAGTTTTACAATATTGTTTGAATATATGCATATCTCAAGCAACTATTATTTTTAGTTTTTCAAAATTAAATAGCTACGGAAATTAGTTCAAATATCATAACAACGAGGCTCCGACGAGAATCGAACTCATGATCTCCTGTTTACAAGACAGGCGCTTTAACCACTAAGCCACGGTTCCGAAGCGAGATTAATGCTGAATATTTCAGTAATTTTACTAAATTAACTCCTTCGCAGTTTTACCCTATTGTTTGAATATATGCATATCTCAAGCAACTATTATTTTTAGTTTTTCAAAATTAAATAGCTACGGAAATTAGTTCAAGTATCATAACAACGAGGCTCCGACGAGAATCGAACTCATGATCTCCTGTTTACAAGACAGGCGCTTTAACCACTAAGCCACGGAGCCCTGGTTCCGAAGCGAGATTAATGCTGAATAGTTCAGTAATTTTACTAAATTAACTCCTTCGCAGTTTTAACCTATTGTTTGCATTAATGCATATATCAAGCAACTATTATTTTTAGTTTTTCAAAATATAATAGCTACGAAAACTAGTTCAAGTATCATAACAACGAGGCTACAACGAGAATCGAACTCATGATCTCCCGTTTACTTGACAGGCGCTTTAACCACTAAGACACGGAGCCTTGTTGCGAAGCGAGATTAATGCTGAATAGTTCAGTAATTTTACTAAATTAACTCCTTCGCAGTGTTAACCTATTGTTTGCATTAATGCATATCTCAAGCAACTATTATTTTTAGTTTTTCAAAATTTAATAGCTACAAAAACTAGTTCAAATATCATAACAACGAGGCTCCGACGAGAATCGAACTCATGATCTCCTGTTTACAAGACAGGCGCTTTAACCACTAAGCCACGGTTCCGAAGCGAGATTAATGCTGAATATTTCAGTAATTTTACTAAATTAACTCCTTCGCAGTTTTACTCTATTGTTTGAATATATGCATATCTCAAGCAACTATTATTTTTAGTTTTTCAAAATTTAATAGCTACGGAAATTAGTTCAAGTATCATAACAACGAGGCTCCGACGAGAATCGAACTCATGATTTCCTGTTTACGAGACACGCGCTTTAACCACCAAGCCACGGAGCCTTGTTGCGAAGCGAGATTAATGCTGAATAGTTCAGTAATTTTACTAAATTAACTCCTTCGCAGTTTTAACCTATTGTTTGCATTAATGCATATCTCAAGCAACAATTATTATTAGTTTTTCAAAATTTAATAGCTACGAAAACTAGTTCAAATATCATAACAACGAGGCTCCGACGAGAATCGAACTCATGATCTACTGTTTACTTGACAGGCGCTTTAACCAATAAGACACGGAGCCTTGTTGCGAAGCGAGATTAATGCTGAATAGTTCAGTAATTTTACTAAATTAACTCCTTCGCAGTGTTAACCTATTGTTTGCATTAATGCATATCTCAAGCAACTATTATTTTTAGTTTTTCAAAATATAATAGCTACGAAAACTAGTTCAAGTATCATAACAACGAGGCTCCAACGAGAATCGAACTCATGATCTCCTGTTTACGAGACAGGCGCTTTCACCACTAAGGCAAGAAGCCCTTGTTCCGATTCGAGATTAATGCTGAATATTTCAGTAATTTTACTAAATTAACTCCTTCGCAGTTTTACCCTATTGTTTGAATATATGCATATCTCAAGCAACTATTATTTTTAGTTTTTCAAAATTTAATAGCTACGAAAACTAGTTCAAATATCATAACAACGAGGCTCCGACGAGAATCGAACTCATGATCTCCTGTTTACAAGACAGGCGCTTTAACCACTAAGCCACGGTTCCGAAGCGAGATTAATGCTGAATATTTCAGTAATTTTACTAAATTAACTCCTTCGCAGTTTTACTCTATTGTTTGAATATATGCATATCTCAAGCAACTATTATTTTTAGTTTTTCAAAATTTAATAGCTACGGAAATTAGTTCAAGTATCATAACAACGAGGCTCCGACGAGAATCGAACTCATGATTTCCTGTTTACGAGACACGCGCTTTAACCACCAAGCCACGGAGCCTTGTTGCGAAGCGAGATTAATGCTGAATAGTTCAGTAATTTTACTAAATTAACTCCTTCGCAGTTTTAACCTATTGTTTGCATTAATGCATATCTCAAGCAACAATTATTATTAGTTTTTCAAAATTTAATAGCTACGAAAACTAGTTCAAATATCATAACAACGAGGCTCCGACGAGAATCGAACTCATGATCTACTGTTTACTTGACAGGCGCTTTAACCAATAAGACACGGAGCCTTGTTGCGAAGCGAGATTAATGCTGAATAGTTCAGTAATTTTACTAAATTAACTCCTTCGCAGTGTTAACCTATTGTTTGCATTAATGCATATCTCAAGCAACTATTATTTTTAGTTTTTCAAAATATAATAGCTACGAAAACTAGTTCAAGTATCATAACAACGAGGCTCCAACGAGAATCGAACTCATGATCTCCTGTTTACGAGACAGGCGCTTTCACCACTAAGGCAAGAAGCCCTTGTTCCGATTCGAGATTAATGCTGAATATTTCAGTAATTTTACTAAATTAACTCCTTCGCAGTTTTACCCTATTGTTTGAATATATGCATATCTCAAGCAACTATTATTTTTAGTTTTTCAAAATTTAATAGCTACGAAAACTAGTTCAAATATCATAACAACGAGGCTCCGACGAGAATCGAACTCATGATCTCCTGTTTACAAGACAGGCGCTTTAACCACTAAGCCACGGTTCCGAAGCGAGATTAATGCTGAATATTTCAGTAATTTTACTAAATTAACTCCTTCGCAGTTTTACAATATTGTTTGAATATATGCATATCTCAAGCAACTATTATTTTTAGTTTTTCAAAATTAAATAGCTACGGAAATTAGTTCAAATATCATAACAACGAGGCTCCGACGAGAATCGAACTCATGATCTCCTGTTTACAAGACAGGCGCTTTAACCACTAAGCCACGGTTCCGAAGCGAGATTAATGCTGAATATTTCAGTAATTTTACTAAATTAACTCCTTCGCAGTTTTACCCTATTGTTTGAATATATGCATATCTCAAGCAACTATTATTTTTAGTTTTTCAAAATTAAATAGCTACGGAAATTAGTTCAAGTATCATAACAACGAGGCTCCGACGAGAATCGAACTCATGATCTCCTGTTTACAAGACAGGCGCTTTAACCACTAAGCCACGGAGCCCTGGTTCCGAAGCGAGATTAATGCTGAATAGTTCAGTAATTTTACTAAATTAACTCCTTCGCAGTTTTAACCTATTGTTTGCATTAATGCATATCTCAAGCAACTATTATTTTTAGTTTTTCAAAATATAATAGCTACGAAAACTAGTTCAAGTATCATAACAACGAGGCTACAACGAGAATCGAACTCATGATCTCCCGTTTACTTGACAGGCGCTTTAACCACTAAGACACGGAGCCTTGTTGCGAAGCGAGATTAATGCTGAATAGTTCAGTAATTTTACTAAATTAACTCCTTCGCAGTGTTAACCTATTGTTTGCATTAATGCATATCTCAAGCAACTATTATTTTTAGTTTTTCAAAATTTAATAGCTACAAAAACTAGTTCAAATATCATAACAACGAGGCTCCGACGAGAATCGAACTCATGATCTCCTGTTTACAAGACAGGCGCTTTAACCACTAAGCCACGGTTCCGAAGCGAGATTAATGCTGAATATTTCAGTAATTTTACTAAATTAACTCCTTCGCAGTTTTACTCTATTGTTTGAATATATGCATATCTCAAGCAACTATTATTTTTAGTTTTTCAAAATTTAATAGCTACGGAAATTAGTTCAAGTATCATAACAACGAGGCTCCGACGAGAATCGAACTCATGATCTACTGTTTACTTGACAGGCGCTTTAACCACCAAGCCACGGAGCCTTGTTGCGAAGCGAGATTAATGCTGAATATTTCAGTAATTTTACTAATTTAACTCCTTCGAAGTTTTACCCTATTGTTTGCATTAATGCATATCTCAAGCAACGTTTTTCAAAATTTAATAGCTTGAAGCTATTAAATTTTGAAAAACGTTGCTTGAGATATGCATTAATGCAAACAATAGGGTAAAACTTCGAAGGAGTTAAATTAGTAAAATTACTGAAATATTCAGCATTAATCTCGCTTCGCAACAAGGCTCCGTGGCTTGGTGGTTAAAGCGCCTGTCAAGTAAACAGTAGATCATGAGTTCGATTCTCGTCGGAGCCTCGTTGTTATGATACTTGAACTAATTTCCGTAGCTATTAAATTTTGAAAAACTAAAAATAATAGTTGCTTGAGATATGCATATATTCAAACAATAGAGTAAAACTGCGAAGGAGTTAATTTAGTAAAATTACTGAAATATTCAGCATTAATCTCGCTTCGGAACCGTGGCTTAGTGGTTAAAGCGCCTGTCTTGTAAACAGGAGATCATGAGTTCGATTCTCGTCGGAGCCTCGTTGTTATGATATTTGAACTAGTTTTTGTAGCTATTAAATTTTGAAAAACTAAAAATAATAGTTGCTTGAGATATGCATTAATGCAAACAATAGGTTAACACTGCGAAGGAGTTAATTTAGTAAAATTACTGAACTATTCAGCATTAATCTCGCTTCGCAACAAGGCTCCGTGTCTTAGTGGTTAAAGCGCCTGTCAAGTAAACGGGAGATCATGAGTTCGATTCTCGTTGTAGCCTCGTTGTTATGATACTTGAACTAGTTTTCGTAGCTATTATATTTTGAAAAACTAAAAATAATAGTTGCTTGAGATATGCATTAATGCAAACAATAGGTTAAAACTGCGAAGGAGTTAATTTAGTAAAATTACTGAACTATTCAGCATTAATCTCGCTTCGGAACCAGGGCTCCGTGGCTTAGTGGTTAAAGCGCCTGTCTTGTAAACAGGAGATCATGAGTTCGATTCTCGTCGGAGCCTCGTTGTTATGATACTTGAACTAATTTCCGTAGCTATTTAATTTTGAAAAACTAAAAATAATAGTTGCTTGAGATATGCATATATTCAAACAATAGGGTAAAACTGCGAAGGAGTTAATTTAGTAAAATTACTGAAATATTCAGCATTAATCTCGCTTCGGAACCGTGGCTTAGTGGTTAAAGCGCCTGTCTTGTAAACAGGAGATCATGAGTTCGATTCTCGTCGGAGCCTCGTTGTTATGATATTTGAACTAATTTCCGTAGCTATTTAATTTTGAAAAACTAAAAATAATAGTTGCTTGAGATATGCATATATTCAAACAATATTGTAAAACTGCGAAGGAGTTAATTTAGTAAAATTACTGAAATATTCAGCATTAATCTCGCTTCGGAACCGTGGCTTAGTGGTTAAAGCGCCTGTCTTGTAAACAGGAGATCATGAGTTCGATTCTCGTCGGAGCCTCGTTGTTATGATATTTGAACTAGTTTTCGTAGCTATTATATTTTGAAAAACTAAAAATAATAGTTGCTTGAGATATGCATTAATGCAAACAATAGGTTAACACTGCGAAGGAGTTAATTTAGTAAAATTACTGAACTATTCAACATTAATCTCGCTTCGCAACAAGGCTCCGTGGCTTGGTTGTTAAAGCGCCTGTCTCGTAAACAGGAGATCATGAGATCGATTCTCGTCGGAGCCTCGTTGTTATGATATTTGAACTAGTTTTCGTAGCTATTAAATTTTGAAAAACTAAAAATAATAGTTGCTTGAGATATGCATTAATGCAAACAATAGGTTAACACTGCGAAGGAGTTAATTTAGTAAAATTACTGAACTATTCAGCATTAATCTCGCTTCGCAACAAGGCTCCGTGGCTTGGTTGTTAAAGCGCCTGTCTCGTAAACAGGAGATCATGAGATCGATTCTCGTCGGAGCCTCGTTGTTATGATATTTGAACTAGTTTTCGTAGCTATTAAATTTTGAAAAACTAATAATAATTGTTGCTTGAGATATGCATTAATGCAAACAATAGGTTAAAACTGCGAAGGAGTTAATTTAGTAAAATTACTGAACTATTCAGCATTAATCTCGCTTCGCAACAAGGCTCCGTGGCTTGGTGGTTAAAGCGCGTGTCTCGTAAACAGGAAATCATGAGTTCGATTCTCGTCGGAGCCTCGTTGTTATGATACTTGAACTAATTTCCGTAGCTATTAAATTTTGAAAAACTAAAAATAATAGTTGCTTGAGATATGCATATATTCAAACAATAGAGTAAAACTGCGAAGGAGTTAATTTAGTAAAATTACTGAAATATTCAGCATTAATCTCGCTTTGGAACCGTGGCTTAGTGGTTAAAGCGCCTGTCTTGTAAACAGGAGATCATGAGTTCGATTCTTGTTTGAGCCTCGTTGTTATGATATTTGAACTAGTTTTTGTAGCTATTAAATTTTGAAAAACTAAAAATAATAGTTGCTTGAGATATGCATTAATGCAAACAATAGGTTAACACTGCGAAGGAGTTAATTTAGTAAAATTACTGAACTATTCAGCATTAATCTCGCTTCGCAACAAGGCTCCGTGGCTTGGTGGTTAAAGCGCCTGTCTCGTAAACAGGAGATCATGAGTTCAATTCTCGTCGAAGCCTCGTTGTTATGATATTTGAACTAGTTTTCGTAGCTATTAAGTTTTGAAAAACTAAAAATAATAGTTGCTTGAGATATGCATTAATGCAAACAATAGAGTAAAACTGCGAAGGAGTTAATTTAGTAAAATTACTGAACTATTCAGCATTTATCTCGCTTCGGAACCAGGGCTCCGTGGCTTAGTGGTTAAAGCGCCTGTCTTGTAAACAGGAGATCATGAGGTTAACGGTAATAGTTAGTATAGGGCGCTGTCGGTTAGCTGTGGCATAGGGGCTAGCCACCACCCCTCTATGCATTGTAAAGGCGTTAGATAAGTGGCAATAAGTCGCAAGATGACTTGGTCCAATTAGCTAGCTGAACTTAACCTGGTTTTAGTAAAATTACTGAAATATTCAGCATTAATCTCGCTTCGGAACCAGGGCTCCGTGGCTTAGTGGTTAAAGCGCCTGTCTTGTAAACAGGAGATCATGAGTTCGATTCTCGTCGGAGCCTTGTTGTTATGATATTTGAACTAGTTTTCGAAGCTATTAAATTTTGAAAAACGTTGCTTGAGATATGCATTAATGCAAACAAAAGGGTAAAACTTCGAAGGAGTTAAATTAGTAAAATTACTGAACTATTCAGCATTAATCTCGCTTCGCAACAAGGCTCCGTGGCTTGGTGGTTAAAGCGCCTGTCTCGTAAACAGGAGATCATGAGTTCAATTCTCGTCGAAGCCTCGTTGTTATGATATTTGAACTAGTTTTCGTAGCTATTAAGTTTTGAAAAACTAAAAATAATAGTTGCTTGAGATATGCATTAATGCAAACAATAGAGTAAAACTGCGAAGGAGTTAATTTAGTAAAATTACTGAACTATTCAGCATTTATCTCGCTTCGGAACCAGGGCTCCGTGGCTTAGTGGTTAAAGCGCCTGTCTTGTAAACAGGAGATCATGAGGTTAACGGTAATAGTTAGTATAGGGCGCTGTCGGTTAGCTGTGGCATAGGGGCTAGCCACCACCCCTCTATGCATTGTAAAGGCGTTAGATAAGTGGCAATAAGTCGCAAGATGACTTGATCCAGTTAGCTAGCTGAACTTAACCTGGTTTTAGTAAAATTACTGAAATATTCAGCATTAATCTCGCTTCGGAACCAGGGCTCCGTGGCTTAGTGGTTAAAGCGCCTGTCTTGTAAACAGGAGATCATGAGTTCGATTCTCGTCGGAGCCTTGTTGTTATGATATTTGAACTAGTTTTCGAAGCTATTAGTGCTTCTAACTTCTATCTGTTTTGCACGTAACCGCTATACAAACCTCAAAACAGATGAAAGTCGGTTACATAAACTGATTAATTTGTTTATCTACAACCGCCTATAAACCGAAATCCTATTATCCGTGCTCGTTATCTGTGGTCAATTTTATATAATTATCAAAACTGGTTTAGTATAGCTAAACAGGTGATAAAGCAGTTACACGCAGAGTCCATGCGTACTGTAAAATATATGAATGACTTTGGTAGTAGACAAGTCATATTTATTTATCAGATTTCATTTCAATTGAATGTTTTATTAACAAATCGGAACAATAGTACATAAATTGACGTATTCAGCGATTCCACCAATTTTTAAGACAAAGTAGAGCCGTAATGGTTTCAGGACATAAAGACCCCCGTTTGGGAGTCACAACGTCAGTTCCAAGTGAAAAAAGTCGTTCAGAGGGTACTGAAGATCCAGGAATTCCAAGGTAATCGCGGGCCATGATCGAGACTTTCTTATAATCGGTCTCGTGCATCTGCATTAAATAATGTCAAGTTATTTTGGACTACAACTAAAGGATTAATCATCCACGTGTATTGTAGGTTAATGTATCACCTTCCACCATTGCAAAATATCGCTATGCGGTGGCGCTACTTCAGCTTTCAAATAAATAAGTAATTCAGAGGCTTTTGTTGTTCGTTTGGCTCTTTTGGGATATAATGCTGACACGTTGACCCCGGTATAATTGTCTTGCATACATGACTCATTATGTACATCATCTATTTGGTGCAAGGTTGATACGTCATCGTAGTGCGAAGCGAAAACTGATACAATGACACTTTTAACCTTTTTGCAAAAGGTTACGTCATAATGGTCTTTAAGCCATTCAAGCTTCAGTGTTGGATTCATTGCTAACAATATGATATCGTTAATTTAGCTCAATCTTTGAAAACTTGATGAATCGCACATGTAATATAATATTGCAATGTTTTCATAATGATACAGATCATAACATACCCATAGCAATCCACAAAGCAGAAGTATCGGAATGTTTGAAATACGTCTTTAGTTTACCAAGGGCATTCTTTCTAGCGTCTTTCATGGTTCCAGCTGACGTCTTTTCGGTTTCGTCCAATTTGTCCAGGATTAACTTGTACATTGGCATGATTATAGCTGCTGTAGGATACTTCGATTCGGAGATGCGATTTGTGGCAAAATCAAAGTCCTTGACGATGATATAAAATTCAATTACAAGAAAAATCTTAACCAAGCCAAGTAATAATAATAATAAACAAGAAAACAATATTTTGCTTGTCTCGAGAACCGTCTGCAAAATCCTAATCAGGCGAATTCTCTCGAAATTTTATAAGCGAATGTGGAAAAGGTTACTAGAGCAGACATTACTCTTAAAATATCAATCAAAGACTCTATTAGATGCCATTCTTCTGTATTCAACTGTAGGTTAAGTAAATCTCTGTCTGAACTTGTAATTGCGTCCAAAGCCTGCAAACGTGAAGAAATATGAGAAACCTTGAAGAATAATATGGAACCGTGCGTATGTACAGCTCTTTGCGTAATTGCTCTCTTTAGCATTGTATAAGTAGATCCCCATCTTGTCTTGACATCCAAGAGCAATTTGTTATCAGGAAGATCATAAATCACATTCAGCTCTGAAAATCTCTCTGATTTTGTGCGTGATATTCTAATTGTGCTTACAAGACGTCTTACCTGTTAAACGCGCAACCATTAAATACTTTAAGTATATTTGGGTACAAACTCATTTACTTTAGTCACTGCTGAACCAATAGTTATTGTCGTCGTTTCGGCAGATTCGTTTGGTTGCGTTAAATTTGAATCGTATTCATTCTCATGAGTGGCAACCGACCTCAAAGATTTTAATAAATCCTGCACGACAATGTTCAAAACATGAGCGAAACATCGAATTCGATTTTCAGATGAAAATCGAAAACCCAACTCGGCGGAACGCGTTTGTAATTCTTCGGTAAATGTATCGTTATTTCCCGCGTTATCCATTGTCACGGCTAGCACCTAAGCAGGGGTTTAGTCAACACTTCTTAAATATTCTTAAAAGGTTTTAAAACAATTACTTTAGTTATTTGGCGGTCGCTCAGAAGCTTTAAGAATTTATCGCAAATATTTTTTCCTGTATGACGCCCAGGAAAAAACATAAACCCCAACAAGATGTCGTGTCCATTCCATGATTCGTCGACCCAGTGACACGTTACAGCAATGAAGGGTAACATATTTGCTGATGTCCAACAATCATGTGTGAAGGACAATTGCCTCTCAGAGTTCTATTCAATTAAAAAGTAAACATTCCAAGTCCAATCATTTGACTTTGTTTACAACTGATATGACTTTACTAACCTTAAATAAATTGGTTATTACTTCTATTTCGGTATGGTATTCCTTTATAATATCAGTTTTAATTGTAGTATCTGATATTTGTAAATGGGTAAGAAACATGACAGGATTCAGGGAGCATAACATATCTCGGAAACTTTTATCTTCAACAATTTGAAATGCTTGGTCTGATAAAACGACAAATCTAACCAGTTGCAACCTTGCGTTTACTAATTCAGACTTGGAATGATCAAAGTTAAAAAACTTAAGCACTTGGTTAAAAATAAAAGTACATTTCCCATTGGTTTAATGGTAGCTAGTTGGAACATCACGATCAATGTTGGCAAACCTGCTAGGTTATTTTGAATAGATGATTTTGTTTGGTTAGTAATGGATTCTCTCGTCGTCAAGCAACCAGTTGAATAATATACCTTGATACCAACTTACAACACTAAACCTAACAGGGGAATGTGTATTGCTATTTAATAAGCGTTTTTACTCGATTCGTGCCTAGTGGTACGTCAGGATGTTTCCCAGCCTTTGCAAACATAGGTTGCACCTTGTCCGGGTGTTTAGTAACTAGGTGATGGCGCAAATTTCCCGTACTACGGTTTGTCTTTGAGTCTTGGCAATATCTACCACTACCAATGTTATGTAATATTACAGTGAAAAATATAATTCCACGACCGCTAACAAATTTAGTTTAAATTTAAATTCAATTTCACTTACCCAGAGCAATGAACGCATTTAGCATATACTTTAAATGTACCATCAGATTGGATAACATTGTCCTTGGTAAAGTGGTTCCAAACCTCACTTCTTTTTCCCCGCTCCGCGTTGCTACTCCGCGTTTCCGAACAAGTAGCCATTTAAAGCCCGATTGTTTGTTTTTCAAATCAAAACTGAACGTAGCGATGATAATTTACAATATGATCACATTGTCTCAAACGGATAACTAACCAAAGGGTTTTGTGTATCAAATGACGTAAACTCAATGATAAAAATGTCTATAAACAGTTATCGCGGATTGTAAGACTAGATAAAAAAACGGATAAAACACATGTAACAATAACGAGTATAAATAGGATCACAACAGGTAGCTGTCAACTGCAGTTGGTTGAAAAAATCCATTAATCTTTTATTAAAACGGTTTGAACTTCAACCAGTTTATCAGTTGGCGTAACCGAACATAGACGACGGTTGGAAGCACTAGAAGCTATTAAATTTTGAAAAACGTTGCTTGAGATATGCATTAATGCAAACAATAGGGTAAAACTTCGAAGGAGTTAAATTAGTAAAATTACTGAAATATTCAGCATTAATCTCGCTTCGCAACAAGGCTCCGTGGCTTGGTGGTTAAAGCGCCTGTCAAGTAAACAGTAGATCATGAGTTCGATTCTCGTCGGAGCCTCGTTGTTATGATACTTGAACTAATTTCCGTAGCTATTAAATTTTGAAAAACTAAAAATAATAGTTGCTTGAGATATGCATATATTCAAACAATAGAGTAAAACTGCGAAGGAGTTAATTTAGTAAAATTACTGAAATATTCAGCATTAATCTCGCTTCGGAACCGTGGCTTAGTGGTTAAAGCGCCTGTCTTGTAAACAGGAGATCATGAGTTCGATTCTCGTCGGAGCCTCGTTGTTATGATATTTGAACTAGTTTTTGTAGCTATTAAATTTTGAAAAACTAAAAATAATAGTTGCTTGAGATATGCATTAATGCAAACAATAGGTTAACACTGCGAAGGAGTTAATTTAGTAAAATTACTGAACTATTCAGCATTAATCTCGCTTCGCAACAAGGCTCCGTGTCTTAGTGGTTAAAGCGCCTGTCAAGTAAACGGGAGATCATGAGTTCGATTCTCGTTGTAGCCTCGTTGTTATGATACTTGAACTAGTTTTCGTAGCTATTATATTTTGAAAAACTAAAAATAATAGTTGCTTGAGATATGCATTAATGCAAACAATAGGTTAAAACTGCGAAGGAGTTAATTTAGTAAAATTACTGAACTATTCAGCATTAATCTCGCTTCGGAACCAGGGCTCCGTGGCTTAGTGGTTAAAGCGCCTGTCTTGTAAACAGGAGATCATGAGTTCGATTCTCGTCGGAGCCTCGTTGTTATGATACTTGAACTAATTTCCGTAGCTATTTAATTTTGAAAAACTAAAAATAATAGTTGCTTGAGATATGCATATATTCAAACAATAGGGTAAAACTGCGAAGGAGTTAATTTAGTAAAATTACTGAAATATTCAGCATTAATCTCGCTTCGGAACCGTGGCTTAGTGGTTAAAGCGCCTGTCTTGTAAACAGGAGATCATGAGTTCGATTCTCGTCGGAGCCTCGTTGTTATGATATTTGAACTAATTTCCGTAGCTATTTAATTTTGAAAAACTAAAAATAATAGTTGCTTGAGATATGCATATATTCAAACAATATTGTAAAACTGCGAAGGAGTTAATTTAGTAAAATTACTGAAATATTCAGCATTAATCTCGCTTCGGAACCGTGGCTTAGTGGTTAAAGCGCCTGTCTTGTAAACAGGAGATCATGAGTTCGATTCTCGTCGGAGCCTCGTTGTTATGATATTTGAACTAGTTTTCGTAGCTATTAAATTTTGAAAAACTAAAAATAATAGTTGCTTGAGATATGCATATATTCAAACAATAGGGTAAAACTGCGAAGGAGTTAATTTAGTAAAATTACTGAAATATTCAGCATTAATCTCGAATCGGAACAAGGGCTTCTTGCCTTAGTGGTGAAAGCGCCTGTCTCGTAAACAGGAGATCATGAGTTCGATTCTCGTTGGAGCCTCGTTGTTATGATACTTGAACTAGTTTTCGTAGCTATTATATTTTGAAAAACTAAAAATAATAGTTGCTTGAGATATGCATTAATGCAAACAATAGGTTAACACTGCGAAGGAGTTAATTTAGTAAAATTACTGAACTATTCAGCATTAATCTCGCTTCGCAACAAGGCTCCGTGGCTTGGTTGTTAAAGCGCCTGTCTCGTAAACAGGAGATCATGAGGTTAACGGTAATAGTTAGTATAGGGCGCTGTCGGTTAGCTGTGGCATAGGGGCTAGCCACCACCCCTCTATGCATTGTAAAGGCGTTAGATAAGTGGCAATAAGTCGCAAGATGACTTGATCCAGTTAGCTAGCTGAACTTAACCTGGTTTTAGTAAAATTACTGAAATATTCAGCATTAATCTCGCTTCGGAACCAGGGCTCCGTGGCTTAGTGGTTAAAGCGCCTGTCTTGTAAACAGGAGATCATGAGTTCGATTCTCGTCGGAGCCTTGTTGTTATGATATTTGAACTAGTTTTCGAAGCTATTAGTGCTTCTAACTTCTATCTGTTTTGCACGTAACCGCTATACAAACCTCAAAACAGATGAAAGTCGGTTACATAAACTGATTAATTTGTTTATCTACAACCGCCTATAAACCGAAATCCTATTATCCGTGCTCGTTATCTGTGGTCAATTTTATATAATTATCAAAACTGGTTTAGTATAGCTAAACAGGTGATAAAGCAGTTACACGCAGAGTCCATGCGTACTGTAAAATATATGAATGACTTTGGTAGTAGACAAGTCATATTTATTTATCAGATTTCATTTCAATTGAATGTTTTATTAACAAATCGGAACAATAGTACATAAATTGACGTATTCAGCGATTCCACCAATTTTTAAGACAAAGTAGAGCCGTAATGGTTTCAGGACATAAAGACCCCCGTTTGGGAGTCACAACGTCAGTTCCAAGTGAAAAAAGTCGTTCAGAGGGTACTGAAGATCCAGGAATTCCAAGGTAATCGCGGGCCATGATCGAGACTTTCTTATAATCGGTCTCGTGCATCTGCATTAAATAATGTCAAGTTATTTTGGACTACAACTAAAGGATTAATCATCCACGTGTATTGTAGGTTAATGTATCACCTTCCACCATTGCAAAATATCGCTATGCGGTGGCGCTACTTCAGCTTTCAAATAAATAAGTAATTCAGAGGCTTTTGTTGTTCGTTTGGCTCTTTTGGGATATAATGCTGACACGTTGACCCCGGTATAATTGTCTTGCATACATGACTCATTATGTACATCATCTATTTGGTGCAAGGTTGATACGTCATCGTAGTGCGAAGCGAAAACTGATACAATGACACTTTTAACCTTTTTGCAAAAGGTTACGTCATAATGGTCTTTAAGCCATTCAAGCTTCAGTGTTGGATTCATTGCTAACAATATGATATCGTTAATTTAGCTCAATCCTTTGAAAACTTGATGAATCGCACATGTAATATAATATTGCAATGTTTTCATAATGATACAGATCATAACATACCCATAGCAATCCACAAAGCAGAAGTATCGGAATGTTTGAAATACGTCTTTAGTTTACCAAGGGCATTCTTTCTAGCGTCTTTCATGGTTCCAGCTGACGTCTTTTCGGTTTCGTCCAATTTGTCCAGGATTAACTTGTACATTGGCATGATTATAGCTGCTGTAGGATACTTCGATTCGGAGATGCGATTTGTGGCAAAATCAAAGTCCTTGACGATGATATAAAATTCAATTACAAGAAAAATCTTAACCAAGCCAAGTAATAATAATAATAAACAAGAAAACAATATTTTGCTTGTCTCGAGAACCGTCTGCAAAATCCTAATCAGGCGAATTCTCTCGAAATTTTATAAGCGAATGTGGAAAAGGTTACTAGAGCAGACATTACTCTTAAAATATCAATCAAAGACTCTATTAGATGCCATTCTTCTGTATTCAACTGTAGGTTAAGTAAATCTCTGTCTGAACTTGTAATTGCGTCCAAAGCCTGCAAACGTGAAGAAATATGAGAAACCTTGAAGAATAATATGGAACCGTGCGTATGTACAGCTCTTTGCGTAATTGCTCTCTTTAGCATTGTATAAGTAGATCCCCATCTTGTCTTGACATCCAAGAGCAATTTGTTATCAGGAAGATCATAAATCACATTCAGCTCTGAAAATCTCTCTGATTTTGTGCGTGATATTCTAATTGTGCTTACAAGACGTCTTACCTGTTAAACGCGCAACCATTAAATACTTTAAGTATATTTGGGTACAAACTCATTTACTTTAGTCACTGCTGAACCAATAGTTATTGTCGTCGTTTCGGCAGATTCGTTTGGTTGCGTTAAATTTGAATCGTATTCATTCTCATGAGTGGCAACCGACCTCAAAGATTTTAATAAATCCTGCACGACAATGTTCAAAACATGAGCGAAACATCGAATTCGATTTTCAGATGAAAATCGAAAACCCAACTCGGCGGAACGCGTTTGTAATTCTTCGGTAAATGTATCGTTATTTCCCGCGTTATCCATTGTCACGGCTAGCACCTAAGCAGGGGTTTAGTCAACACTTCTTAAATATTCTTAAAAGGTTTTAAAACAATTACTTTAGTTATTTGGCGGTCGCTCAGAAGCTTTAAGAATTTATCGCAAATATTTTTTCCTGTATGACGCCCAGGAAAAAACATAAACCCCAACAAGATGTCGTGTCCATTCCATGATTCGTCGACCCAGTGACACGTTACAGCAATGAAGGGTAACATATTTGCTGATGTCCAACAATCATGTGTGAAGGACAATTGCCTCTCAGAGTTCTATTCAATTAAAAAGTAAACATTCCAAGTCCAATCATTTGACTTTGTTTACAACTGATATGACTTTACTAACCTTAAATAAATTGGTTATTACTTCTATTTCGGTATGGTATTCCTTTATAATATCAGTTTTAATTGTAGTATCTGATATTTGTAAATGGGTAAGAAACATGACAGGATTCAGGGAGCATAACATATCTCGGAAACTTTTATCTTCAACAATTTGAAATGCTTGGTCTGATAAAACGACAAATCTAACCAGTTGCAACCTTGCGTTTACTAATTCAGACTTGGAATGATCAAAGTTAAAAAACTTAAGCACTTGGTTAAAAATAAAAGTACATTTCCCATTGGTTTAATGGTAGCTAGTTGGAACATCACGATCAATGTTGGCAAACCTGCTAGGTTATTTTGAATAGATGATTTTGTTTGGTTAGTAATGGATTCTCTCGTCGTTAGTGCTTCCAACCGTCGTCTATGTTCGGTTACGCCAACTGATAAACTGGTTGAAGTTCAAACCGTTTTAATAAAAGATTAATGGATTTTTTCAACCAACTGCAGTTGACAGCTACCTGTTGTGATCCTATTTATACTCGTTATTGTTACATGTGTTTTATCCGTTTTTTTATCTAGTCTTACAATCCGCGATAACTGTTTATAGACATTTTTATCATTGAGTTTACGTCATTTGATACACAAAACCCTTTGGTTAGTTATCCGTTTGAGACAATGTGATCATATTGTAAATTATCATCGCTACGTTCAGTTTTGATTTGAAAAACAAACAATCGGGCTTTAAATGGCTACTTGTTCGGAAACGCGGAGTAGCAACGCGGAGCGGGGAAAAAGAAGTGAGGTTTGGAACCACTTTACCAAGGACAATGTTATCCAATCTGATGGTACATTTAAAGTATATGCTAAATGCGTTCATTGCTCTGGGTAAGTGAAATTGAATTTAAATTTAAACTAAATTTGTTAGCGGTCGTGGAATTATATTTTTCACTGTAATATTACATAACATTGGTAGTGGTAGATATTGCCAAGACTCAAAGACAAACCGTAGTACGGGAAATTTGCGCCATCACCTAGTTACTAAACACCCGGACAAGGTGCAACCTATGTTTGCAAAGGCTGGGAAACATCCTGACGTACCACTAGGCACGAATCGAGTAAAAACGCTTATTAAATAGCAATACACATTCCCCTGTTAGGTTTAGTGTTGTAAGTTGGTATCAAGGTATATTATTCAACTGGTTGCTTGACGACGAGAGAATCCATTACTAACCAAACAAAATCATCTATTCAAAATAACCTAGCAGGTTTGCCAACATTGATCGTGATGTTCCAACTAGCTACCATTAAACCAATGGGAAATGTACTTTTATTTTTAACCAAGTGCTTAAGTTTTTTAACTTTGATCATTCCAAGTCTGAATTAGTAAACGCAAGGTTGCAACTGGTTAGATTTGTCGTTTTATCAGACCAAGCATTTCAAATTGTTGAAGATAAAAGTTTCCGAGATATGTTATGCTCCCTGAATCCTGTCATGTTTCTTACCCATTTACAAATATCAGATACTACAATTAAAACTGATATTATAAAGGAATACCATACCGAAATAGAAGTAATAACCAATTTATTTAAGGTTAGTAAAGTCATATCAGTTGTAAACAAAGTCAAATGATTGGACTTGGAATGTTTACTTTTTAATTGAATAGAACTCTGAGAGGCAATTGTCCTTCACACATGATTGTTGGACATCAGCAAATATGTTACCCTTCATTGCTGTAACGTGTCACTGGGTCGACGAATCATGGAATGGACACGACATCTTGTTGGGGTTTATGTTTTTTCCTGGGCGTCATACAGGAAAAAATATTTGCGATAAATTCTTAAAGCTTCTGAGCGACCGCCAAATAACTAAAGTAATTGTTTTAAAACCTTTTAAGAATATTTAAGAAGTGTTGACTAAACCCCTGCTTAGGTGCTAGCCGTGACAATGGATAACGCGGGAAATAACGATACATTTACCGAAGAATTACAAACGCGTTCCGCCGAGTTGGGTTTTCGATTTTCATCTGAAAATCGAATTCGATGTTTCGCTCATGTTTTGAACATTGTCGTGCAGGATTTATTAAAATCTTTGAGGTCGGTTGCCACTCATGAGAATGAATACGATTCAAATTTAACGCAACCAAACGAATCTGCCGAAACGACGACAATAACTATTGGTTCAGCAGTGACTAAAGTAAATGAGTTTGTACCCAAATATACTTAAAGTATTTAATGGTTGCGCGTTTAACAGGTAAGACGTCTTGTAAGCACAATTAGAATATCACGCACAAAATCAGAGAGATTTTCAGAGCTGAATGTGATTTATGATCTTCCTGATAACAAATTGCTCTTGGATGTCAAGACAAGATGGGGATCTACTTATACAATGCTAAAGAGAGCAATTACGCAAAGAGCTGTACATACGCACGGTTCCATATTATTCTTCAAGGTTTTTCATATTTCTTCACGTTTGCAGGCTTTGGACGCAATTACAAGTTCAGACAGAGATTTACTTAACCTACAGTTGAATACAGAAGAATGGCATCTAATAGAGTCTTTGATTGATATTTTAAGAGTAATGTCTGCTCTAGTAACCTTTTCCACATTCGCTTATAAAATTTCGAGAGAATTCGCCTGATTAGGATTTTGCAGACGGTTCTCGAGACAAGCAAAATATTGTTTTCTTGTTTATTATTATTATTACTTGGCTTGGTTAAGATTTTTCTTGTAATTGAATTTTATATCATCGTCAAGGACTTTGATTTTGCCACAAATCGCATCTCCGAATCGAAGTATCCTACAGCAGCTATAATCATGCCAATGTACAAGTTAATCCTGGACAAATTGGACGAAACCGAAAAGACGTCAGCTGGAACCATGAAAGACGCTAGAAAGAATGCCCTTGGTAAACTAAAGACGTATTTCAAACATTCCGATACTTCTGCTTTGTGGATTGCTATGGGTATGTTATGATCTGTATCATTATGAAAACATTGCAATATTATATTACATGTGCGATTCATCAAGTTTTCAAAGGATTGAGCTAAATTAACGATATCATATTGTTAGCAATGAATCCAACACTGAAGCTTGAATGGCTTAAAGACCATTATGACGTAACCTTTTGCAAAAATGTTAAAAGTGTCATTGTATCAGTTTTCGCTTCGCACTACGATGACGTATCAACCTTGCACCAAATAGATGATGTACATAATGAGTCATGTATGCAAGACAATTATACCGGGGTCAACGTGTCAGCATTATATCCCAAAAGAGCCAAACGAACAACAAAAGCCTCTGAATTACTTATTTATTTGAAAGCTGAAGTAGCGCCACCGCATAGCGATATTTTGCAATGGTGGAAGGTGATACATTAACCTACAATACACGTGGATGATTAATCCTTTAGTTGTAGTCCAAAATAACTTGACATTATTTAATGCAGATGCACGAGACCGATTATAAGAAAGTCTCGATCATGGCCCGCGATTACCTTGGAATTCCTGGATCTTCAGTACCCTCTGAACGACTTTTTTCACTTGGAACTGACGTTGTGACTCCCAAACGGGGGTCTTTATGTCCTGAAACCATTACGGCTCTACTTTGTCTTAAAAATTGGTGGAATCGCTGAATACGTCAATTTATGTACTATTGTTCCGATTTGTTAATAAAACATTCAATTGAAATGAAATCTGATAAATAAATATGACTTGTCTACTACCAAAGTCATTCATATATTTTACAGTACGCATGGACTCTGCGTGTAACTGCTTTATCACCTGTTTAGCTATACTAAACCAGTTTTGATAATTATATAAAATTGACCACAGATAACGAGCACGGATAATAGGATTTCGGTTTATAGGCGGTTGTAGATAAACAAATTAATCAGTTTATGTAACCGACTTTCATCTGTTTTGAGGTTTGTATAGCGGTTACGTGCAAAACAGATAGAAGTTAGAAGCACTAATAGCTTCGAAAACTAGTTCAAATATCATAACAACAAGGCTCCGACGAGAATCGAACTCATGATCTCCTGTTTACAAGACAGGCGCTTTAACCACTAAGCCACGGAGCCCTGGTTCCGAAGCGAGATTAATGCTGAATATTTCAGTAATTTTACTAAAACCAGGTTAAGTTCAGCTAGCTAACTGGATCAAGTCATCTTGCGACTTATTGCCACTTATCTAACGCCTTTACAATGCATAGAGGGGTGGTGGCTAGCCCCTATGCCACAGCTAACCGACAGCGCCCTATACTAACTATTACCGTTAACCTCATGATCTCCTGTTTACAAGACAGGCGCTTTAACCACTAAGCCACGGAGCCCTGGTTCCGAAGCGAGATAAATGCTGAATAGTTCAGTAATTTTACTAAATTAACTCCTTAACTCTATTGTTTGCATTAATGCATATCTCAAGCAACTATTATTTTTAGTTTTTCAAAATTTAATAGCTACGAAAACTAGTTCAAATATCATAACAACGAGGCTTCGACGAGAATTGAACTCATGATCTCCTGTTTACGAGACAGGCGCTTTAACCACCAAGCCACGGAGCCTTGTTGCGAAGCGAGATTAATGCTGAATAGTTCAGTAATTTTACTAAATTAACTCCTTCGCAGTGTTAACCTATTGTTTGCATTAATGCATATCTCAAGCAACTATTATTTTTAGTTTTTCAAAATTTAATAGCTACAAAAACTAGTTCAAATATCACAACAACGAGGCTCCGACGAGAATCGATCTCATGATCTCCTGTTTACAAGACAGGCGCTTTAACCACTAAGCCACGGAGCCCTGGTTCCGAAGCGAGATTAATGCTGAATAGTTCAGTAATTTTACTAAATTAACTCCTTCGCAGTGTTAACCTATTGTTTGCATTAATGCATATCTCAAGCAACTATTATTTTTAGTTTTTCAAAATTTAATAGCTACGAAAACTAGTTCAAATATCATAACAACGAGGCTCCGACGAGAATCGATCTCATGATCTCCTGTTTACGAGACAGGCGCTTTAACCACCAAGCCACGGAGCCTTGTTGCGAAGCGAGATTAATGCTGAATAGTTCAGTAATTTTACTAAATTAACTCCTTCGCAGTGTTAACCTATTGTTTGCATTAATGCATATCTCAAGCAACTATTATTTTTAGTTTTTCAAAATTTAATAGCTACGAGAACTAGTTAAGGTATCATAACAACGAGGCTCCGACGAGAATCGAATTCATGATCTCCTGTTTACAAGACAAGCACTTTAACCACTATGCCACGGAGCCCTGGTTCCGAAGCGAGATCAATGCTGAATATTTCAGTAATTTTACTAATTTAACTCCTTCGCAGTTTTACCCTATTGTTTGCATTAATGCATATCTCAAGCAACGTTTTTCAAAATTTTATAGCTACGAAAACTAATTCAAGTATCATAACAAAGAGGCTCCGACGAGAATCGAACTCATGATCTCCTGTTTACGAGACAGGAGCTTTAACCACTAAGACACGGAGCCTTGTTGCGAAGCGAGATTAATGCTGAATAGTTCAGTAATTTTACTAAATTAACTCCTTCGCAGTGTTAACCTATTGTTTTCATTAATGCATATCTCAAGCAACTATTATTTTTAGTTTTTCAAAATTTAATAGCTTCGAAAACTAGTTCAAATATCATAACAACAAGGCTCCGACGAGAATCGAACTCATGATCTCCTGTTTACAAGACAGGCGCTTTAACCACTAAGCCACGGAGCCCTGGTTCCGAAGCGAGATTAATGCTGAATATTTCAGTAATTTTACTAAAACCAGGTTAAGTTCAGCTAGCTAACTGGATCAAGTCATCTTGCGACTTATTGCCACTTATCTAACGCCTTTACAATGCATAGAGGGGTGGTGGCTAGCCCCTATGCCACAGCTAACCGACAGCGCCCTATACTAACTATTACCGTTAACCTCATGATCTCCTGTTTACAAGACAGGCGCTTTAACCACTAAGCCACGGAGCCCTGGTTCCGAAGCGAGATAAATGCTGAATAGTTCAGTAATTTTACTAAATTAACTCCTTCGCAGTTTTACTCTATTGTTTGCATTAATGCATATCTCAAGCAACTATTATTTTTAGTTTTTCAAAACTTAATAGCTACGAAAACTAGTTCAAATATCATAACAACGAGGCTTCGACGAGAATTGAACTCATGATCTCCTGTTTACGAGACAGGCGCTTTAACCACCAAGCCACGGAGCCTTGTTGCGAAGCGAGATTAATGCTGAATAGTTCAGTAATTTTACTAATTTAACTCCTTCGAAGTTTTACCCTTTTGTTTGCATTAATGCATATCTCAAGCAACGTTTTTCAAAATTTAATAGCTTCGAAAACTAGTTCAAATATCATAACAACAAGGCTCCGACGAGAATCGAACTCATGATCTCCTGTTTACAAGACAGGCGCTTTAACCACTAAGCCACGGAGCCCTGGTTCCGAAGCGAGATTAATGCTGAATATTTCAGTAATTTTACTAAAACCAGGTTAAGTTCAGCTAGCTAATTGGACCAAGTCATCTTGCGACTTATTGCCACTTATCTAACGCCTTTACAATGCATAGAGGGGTGGTGGCTAGCCCCTATGCCACAGCTAACCGACAGCGCCCTATACTAACTATTACCGTTAACCTCATGATCTCCTGTTTACAAGACAGGCGCTTTAACCACTAAGCCACGGAGCCCTGGTTCCGAAGCGAGATAAATGCTGAATAGTTCAGTAATTTTACTAAATTAACTCCTTCGCAGTTTTACTCTATTGTTTGCATTAATGCATATCTCAAGCAACTATTATTTTTAGTTTTTCAAAACTTAATAGCTACGAAAACTAGTTCAAATATCATAACAACGAGGCTTCGACGAGAATTGAACTCATGATCTCCTGTTTACGAGACAGGCGCTTTAACCACCAAGCCACGGAGCCTTGTTGCGAAGCGAGATTAATGCTGAATAGTTCAGTAATTTTACTAAATTAACTCCTTCGCAGTGTTAACCTATTGTTTGCATTAATGCATATCTCAAGCAACTATTATTTTTAGTTTTTCAAAATTTAATAGCTACAAAAACTAGTTCAAATATCATAACAACGAGGCTCAAACAAGAATCGAACTCATGATCTCCTGTTTACAAGACAGGCGCTTTAACCACTAAGCCACGGTTCCAAAGCGAGATTAATGCTGAATATTTCAGTAATTTTACTAAATTAACTCCTTCGCAGTTTTACTCTATTGTTTGAATATATGCATATCTCAAGCAACTATTATTTTTAGTTTTTCAAAATTTAATAGCTACGGAAATTAGTTCAAGTATCATAACAACGAGGCTCCGACGAGAATCGAACTCATGATTTCCTGTTTACGAGACACGCGCTTTAACCACCAAGCCACGGAGCCTTGTTGCGAAGCGAGATTAATGCTGAATAGTTCAGTAATTTTACTAAATTAACTCCTTCGCAGTTTTAACCTATTGTTTGCATTAATGCATATCTCAAGCAACAATTATTATTAGTTTTTCAAAATTTAATAGCTACTAAAACTAGTTCAAATATCACAACAACGAGGCTCCGACGAGAATCGATCTCATGATCTCCTGTTTACGAGACAGGCGCTTTAACAACCAAGCCACGGAGCCTTGTTGCGAAGCGAGATTAATGCTGAATAGTTCAGTAATTTTACTAAATTAACTCCTTCGCAGTGTTAACCTATTAATTGCATTAATGCATATCTCAAGCAACTATTATTATTAGTTTTTCAAAATTTAATAGCTACGAAAACTAGTTCAAATATCATAACAACGAGGCTCCGACGAGAATCGAACTCATGATCTACTGTTTACTTGACAGGCGCTTTAACCAATAAGACACGGAGCCTTGTTGCGAAGCGAGATTAATGCTGAATAGTTCAGTAATTTTACTAAATTAACTCCTTCGCAGTGTTAACCTATTGTTTGCATTAATGCATATCTCAAGCAACTATTATTTTTAGTTTTTCAAAATATAATAGCTACGAAAACTAGTTCAAGTATCATAAGAAAGAGGCTCCGACGAGAATCGAACTCATGATCTCCTGTTTACGAGACAGGCGCTTTAACCACTAAGCCACGGTTCCGAAGCGAGATTAATGATGAATATTTCAGTAATTTTACTAAATTTACTCCTTCGCAGTTTTACCCTATTGTTTGCATTAATGCATATCTCAAGCAACTATTATTATTAGTTTTTCAAAATTTAATAGCTACGAAAACTAGTTCAAGTATCATAACAACGAGGCTCCAACGAGAATCGAACTCATGATCTCCTGTTTACGAGACAGGCGCTTTCACCACTAAGGCAAGAAGCCCTTGTTCCGATTCGAGATTAATGCTGAATATTTCAGTAATTTTACTAAATTAACTCCTTCGCAGTTTTACCCTATTGTTTGAATATATGCATTTCTCAAGCAACTATTATTTTTAGTTTTTCAAAATTTAATAGCTACGAAAACTAGTTCAAATATCATAACAACGAGGCTCCGACGAGAATCGAACTCATGATCTCCTGTTTACAAGACAGGCGCTTTAACCACTAAGCCACGGTTCCGAAGCGAGATTAATGCTGAATATTTCAGTAATTTTACTAAATTAACTCCTTCGCAGTTTTACCCTATTGTTTGAATATATGCATATCTCAAGCAACTATTATTTTTAGTTTTTCAAAATTAAATAGCTACGGAAATTAGTTCAAATATCATAACAACGAGGCTCCGACGAGAATCGAACTCATCATCTCCTGTTTACAAGACAGGCGCTTTAACCACTAAGCCACGGTTCCGAAGCGAGATTAATGCTGAATATTTCAGTAATTTTACTAAATTAACTCCTTCGCAGTTTTACCCTATTGTTTGAATATATGCATATCTCAAGCAACTATTATTTTTAGTTTTTCAAAATTAAATAGCTACGGAAATTAGTTCAAGTATCATAACAACGAGGCTCCGACGAGAATCGAACTCATGATCTCCTGTTTACAAGACAGGCGCTTTAACCACTAAGCCACGGAGCCCTGGTTCCGTAGCGAGATTAATGCTGAATAGTTCAGTAATTTTACTAAATTAACTCCTTCGCAGTTTTAACCTATTGTTTGCATTAATGCATATCTCAAGCAACTATTATTTTTAGTTTTTCAAAATATAATAGCTACGAAAACTAGTTCAAGTATCATAACAACGAGGCTACAACGAGAATCGAACTCATGATCTCCCGTTTACTTGACAGGCGCTTTAACCACTAAGACACGGAGCCTTGTTGCGAAGCGAGATTAATGCTGAATAGTTCAGTAATTTTACTAAATTAACTCCTTCGCAGTGTTAACCTATTGTTTGCATTAATGCATATCTCAAGCAACTATTATTTTTAGTTTTTCAAAATTTAATAGCTACAAAAACTAGTTCAAATATCATAACAACGAGGCTCCGACGAGAATCGAACTCATGATCTCCTGTTTACAAGACAGGCGCTTTAACCACTAAGCCACGGTTCCGAAGCGAGATTAATGCTGAATATTTCAGTAATTTTACTAAATTAACTCCTTCGCAGTTTTACTCTATTGTTTGAATATATGCATATCTCAAGCAACTATTATTTTTAGTTTTTCAAAATTTAATAGCTACGGAAATTAGTTCAAGTATCATAACAACGAGGCTCCGACGAGAATCGAACTCATGATCTACTGTTTACTTGACAGGCGCTTTAACCACCAAGCCACGGAGCCTTGTTGCGAAGCGAGATTAATGCTGAATATTTCAGTAATTTTACTAATTTAACTCCTTCGAAGTTTTACCCTATTGTTTGCATTAATGCATATCTCAAGCAACGTTTTTCAAAATTTAATAGCTTCTAGTGCTTCCAACCGTCGTCTATGTTCGGTTACGCCAACTGATAAACTGGTTGAAGTTCAAACCGTTTTAATAAAAGATTAATGGATTTTTTCAACCAACTGCAGTTGACAGCTACCTGTTGTGATCCTATTTATACTCGTTATTGTTACATGTGTTTTATCCGTTTTTTTATCTAGTCTTACAATCCGCGATAACTGTTTATAGACATTTTTATCATTGAGTTTACGTCATTTGATACACAAAACCCTTTGGTTAGTTATCCGTTTGAGACAATGTGATCATATTGTAAATTATCATCGCTACGTTCAGTTTTGATTTGAAAAACAAACAATCGGGCTTTAAATGGCTACTTGTTCGGAAACGCGGAGTAGCAACGCGGAGCGGGGAAAAAGAAGTGAGGTTTGGAACCACTTTACCAAGGACAATGTTATCCAATCTGATGGTACATTTAAAGTATATGCTAAATGCGTTCATTGCTCTGGGTAAGTGAAATTGAATTTAAATTTAAACTAAATTTGTTAGCGGTCGTGGAATTATATTTTTCACTGTAATATTACATAACATTGGTAGTGGTAGATATTGCCAAGACTCAAAGACAAACCGTAGTACGGGAAATTTGCGCCATCACCTAGTTACTAAACACCCGGACAAGGTGCAACCTATGTTTGCAAAGGCTGGGAAACATCCTGACGTACCACTAGGCACGAATCGAGTAAAAACGCTTATTAAATAGCAATACACATTCCCCTGTTAGGTTTAGTGTTGTAAGTTGGTATCAAGGTATATTATTCAACTGGTTGCTTGACGACGAGAGAATCCATTACTAACCAAACAAAATCATCTATTCAAAATAACCTAGCAGGTTTGCCAACATTGATCGTGATGTTCCAACTAGCTACCATTAAACCAATGGGAAATGTACTTTTATTTTTAACCAAGTGCTTAAGTTTTTTAACTTTGATCATTCCAAGTCTGAATTAGTAAACGCAAGGTTGCAACTGGTTAGATTTGTCGTTTTATCAGACCAAGCATTTCAAATTGTTGAAGATAAAAGTTTCCGAGATATGTTATGCTCCCTGAATCCTGTCATGTTTCTTACCCATTTACAAATATCAGATACTACAATTAAAACTGATATTATAAAGGAATACCATACCGAAATAGAAGTAATAACCAATTTATTTAAGGTTAGTAAAGTCATATCAGTTGTAAACTAAGTCAAATGATTGGACTTGGAATGTTTACTTTTTAATTGAATAGAACTCTGAGAGGCAATTGTCCTTCACACATGATTGTTGGACATCAGCAAATATGTTACCCTTCATTGCTGTAACGTGTCACTGGGTCGACGAATCATGGAATGGACACGACATCTTGTTGGGGTTTATGTTTTTTCCTGGGCGTCATACAGGAAAAAATATTTGCGATAAATTCTTAAAGCTTCTGAGCGACCGCCAAATAACTAAAGTAATTGTTTTAAAACCTTTTAAGAATATTTAAGAAGTGTTGACTAAACCCCTGCTTAGGTGCTAGCCGTGACAATGGATAACGCGGGAAATAACGATACATTTACCGAAGAATTACAAACGCGTTCCGCCGAGTTGGGTTTTCGATTTTCATCTGAAAATCGAATTCGATGTTTCGCTCATGTTTTGAACATTGTCGTGCAGGATTTATTAAAATCTTTGAGGTCGGTTGCCACTCATGAGAATGAATACGATTCAAATTTAACGCAACCAAACGAATCTGCCGAAACGACGACAATAACTATTGGTTCAGCAGTGACTAAAGTAAATGAGTTTGTACCCAAATATACTTAAAGTATTTAATGGTTGCGCGTTTAACAGGTAAGACGTCTTGTAAGCACAATTAGAATATCACGCACAAAATCAGAGAGATTTTCAGAGCTGAATGTGATTTATGATCTTCCTGATAACAAATTGCTCTTGGATGTCAAGACAAGATGGGGATCTACTTATACAATGCTAAAGAGAGCAATTACGCAAAGAGCTGTACATACGCACGGTTCCATATTATTCTTCAAGGTTTCTCATATCTCTTCACGTTTGCAGGCTTTGGACGCAATTACAAGTTCAGACAGAGATTTACTTAACCTACAGTTGAATACAGAAGAATGGCATCTAATAGAGTCTTTGATTGATATTTTAAGAGTAATGTCTGCTCTAGTAACCTTTTCCACATTCGCTTATAAAATTTCGAGAGAATTCGCCTGATTAGGATTTTGCAGACGGTTCTCGAGACAAGCAAAATATTGTTTTCTTGTTTATTATTATTATTACTTGGCTTGATTAAGATTTTTCTTGTAATTGAATTTTATATCATCGTCAAGGACTTTGATTTTGCCACAAATCGCATCTCCGAATCGAAGTATCCTACAGCAGCTATAATCATGCCAATGTACAAGTTAATCCTGGACAAATTGGACGAAACCGAAAAGACGTCAGCTGGAACCATGAAAGACGCTAGTAAGAATGCCCTTGGTAAACTAAAGACGTATTTCAAACATTCCGATACTTCTGCTTTGTGGATTGCTATGGGTATGTTATGATCTGTATCATTATGAAAACATTGCAATATTATATTACATGTGCGATTCATCAAGTTTTCAAAGGATTGAGCTAAATTAACGATATCTTATTGTTAGCAATGAATCCAACACTGAAGCTTGAATGGCTTAAAGACCATTATGACGTAACCTTTTGCAAAAAGGTTAAAAGTGTCATTGTATCAGTTTTCGCTTCGCACTACGATGACGTATCAACCTTGCACCAAATAGATGATGTACATAATGAGTCATGTATGCAAGACAATTATACCGGGGTCAACGTGTCAGCATTATATCCCAAAAGAGCCAAACGAACAACAAAAGCCTCTGAATTACTTATTTATTTGAAAGCTGAAGTAGCGCCACCGCATAGCGATATTTTGCAATGGTGGAAGGTGATACATTAACCTACAATACACGTGGATGATTAATCCTTTAGTTGTAGTCCAAAATAACTTGACATTATTTAATGCAGATGCACGAGACCGATTATAAGAAAGTCTCGATCATGGCCCGCGATTACCTTGGAATTCTTGGATCTTCAGTACCCTCTGAACGACTTTTTTCACTTGGAACTGACGTTGTGACTCCCAAACGGGGGTCTTTATGTCCTGAAACCATTACGGCTCTACTTTGTCTTAAAAATTGGTGGAATCGCTGAATACGTCAATTTATGTACTATTGTTCCGATTTGTTAATAAAACATTCAATTGAAATGAAATCTGATAAATAAATATGACTTGTCTACTACCAAAGTCATTCATATATTTTACAGTACGCATGGACTCTGCGTGTAACTGCTTTATCACCTGTTTAGCTATACTAAACCAGTTTTGATAATTATATAAAATTGACCACAGATAACGAGCACGGATAATAGGATTTCGGTTTATAGGCGGTTGTAGATAAACAAATTAATCAGTTTATGTAACCGACTTTCATCTGTTTTGAGGTTTGTATAGCGGTTACGTGCAAAACAGATAGAAGTTAGAAGCACTAATAGCTTCGAAAACTAGTTCAAATATCATAACAACAAGGCTCCGACGAGAATCGAACTCATGATCTCCTGTTTACAAGACAGGCGCTTTAACCACTAAGCCACGGAGCCCTGGTTCCGAAGCGAGATTAATGCTGAATATTTCAGTAATTTTACTAAAACCAGGTTAAGTTCAGCTAGCTAACTGGATCAAGTCATCTTGCGACTTATTGCCACTTATCTAACGCCTTTACAATGCATAGAGGGGTGGTGGCTAGCCCCTATGCCACAGCTAACCGACAGCGCCCTATACTAACTATTACCGTTAACCTCATGATCTCCTGTTTACAAGACAGGCGCTTTAACCACTAAGCCACGGAGCCCTGGTTCCGAAGCGAGATAAATGCTGAATAGTTCAGTAATTTTACTAAATTAACTCCTTCGCAGTTTTACTCTATTGTTTGCATTAATGCATATCTCAAGCAACTATTATTTTTAGTTTTTCAAAATTTAATAGCTACGAAAACTAGTTCAAATATCATAACAACGAGGCTTCGACGAGAATTGAACTCATGATCTCCTGTTTACGAGACAGGCGCTTTAACCACCAAGCCACGGAGCCTTGTTGCGAAGCGAGATTAATGCTGAATAGTTCAGTAATTTTACTAAATTAACTCCTTCGCAGTGTTAACCTATTGTTTGCATTAATGCATATCTCAAGCAACTATTATTTTTAGTTTTTCAAAATTTAATAGCTACGGAAATTAGTTCAAGTATCATAACAACGAGGCTCCGACGAGAATCGAACTCATGATCTCCTGTTTACAAGACAGGCGCTTTAACCACTAAGCCACGGAGCCCTGGTTCCGAAGCCAGATTAATGCTGAATAGTTCAGTAATTTTACTAAATTAACTCCTTCGCAGTTTTAACCTATTGTTTGCATTAATGCATATCTCAAGCAACAATTATTATTAGTTTTTCAAAATTTAATAGCTACGAAAACTAGTTCAAATATCATAACAACGAGGCTCCGACGATAATCGAACTCATGATTTCCTGTTTTTGAGACACGCGCTTTAACCACCAAGCCACGGAGCCTTGTTGCGAAGCGAGATTAATGCTGAATAGTTCAGTAATTTTACTAAATTAACTCCTTCGCAGTTTTAACCTATTGTTTGCATTAATGCATATCTCAAGCAACAATTATTATTAGTTTTTCAAAATTTAATAGCTACGAAAACTAGTTCAAATATCATAACAACGAGGCTCCGACGAGAATCGATCGCATGATCTCCTGTTTACGAGACAGGCGCTTTAACCACCAAGCCACGGAGCCTTGTTGCGAAGCGAGATTAATGCTGAATAGTTCAGTAATTTTACTAAATTAACTCCTTCGCAGTGTTAACCTATTGTTTGCATTAATGCATATCTCAAGCATGTATTATTTTTAGTTTTTCAAAATTTAATAGCTACGGAAATTAGTTCAAGTATCATAACAACGAGGCTCCGACGAGAATCGAACTCATGATCTACTGTTTACTTGACAGGCGCTTTAACCAATAAGACACGGAGCCTTGTTGCGAAGCGAGATTAATGCTGAATAGTTTGTCAACTTTTAATAATATTCAGGCGGTTAAAGAATTTTTATTCAAGTGAGGATAAATAGAAGTGTAGTGAAGATTAATCGTCACAACGAAGAATTTATTTATTTATTTATTTAAAATTAGCAGCAATTAGTAACGGGTCTGTTGATTCATGGGATGGCGGTTGAATTGAGGCTTCCCAAGGTGACAGTGTTGAACATAATATTCATATTAGAGATTAATGATGAATATTTCAGTAATTTTACTAAATTTACTCCTTCGCAGTTTTACCCTATTGTTTGCATTAATGCATATCTCAAGCAACTATTATTTTTAGTTTTTCAAAATTTAATAGCTACGGAAATTAGTTCAAGTATCATAACAACGAGGCTCCGACGAGAATCGAACTCATGATCTCCTGTTTACAAGACAGGCGCTTTAACCACTAAGCCACGGAGCCCTGGTTCCGAAGCGAGATTAATGCTGAATAGTTCAGTAATTTTACTAAATTAACTCCTTCGCAGTTTTAACCTATTGTTTGCATTAATGCATATCTCAAGCAACAATTATTATTAGTTTTTCAAAATTTAATAGCTACGAAATCTAGTTCAAATATCATAACAACGAGGCTCCGACGAGAATCGATCGCATGATCTCCTGTTTACGAGACAGGCGCTTTAACCACCAAGCCACGGAGCCTTGTTGCGAAGCGAGATTAATGCTGAATAGTTCAGTAATTTTACTAAATTAACTCCTTCGCAGTGTTAACCTATTGTTTGCATTAATGCATATCTCAAGCATGTATTATTTTTAGTTTTTCAAAATTTAATAGCTACGGAAATTAGTTCAAGTATCATAACAACGAGGCTCCGACGAGAATCGAACTCATGATCTACTGTTTACTTGACAGGCGCTTTAACCAATAAGACACGGAGCCTTGTTGCGAAGCGAGATTAATGCTGAATAGTTCAGTAATTTTACTAAATTAACTCCTTCGCAGTGTTAACCTATTGTTTGCATTAATGCATATCTCAAGCAACTATTATTTTTAGTTTTTCAAAATATAATAGCTACGAAAACTAGTTCAAGTATCATAACAACGAGGCTTCGACGAGAATCGAACTCATGATCTCCTGTTTACGAGACAGGCGCTTTAACCACTAAGCCACGGTTCCGAAGCGAGATTAATGATGAATATTTCAGTAATTTTACTAAATTAACTCCTTCGCAGTTTTACCCTATTGTTTGAATATATGCATATCTCAAGCAACTATTATTTTTAGTTTTTCAAAATTTAATAGCTACGAAAACTAGTTCAAATATCATAACAACGAGGCTCTGACGAGAATCGAACTCATGATCTCCTGTTTACAAGACAGGCGCTTTAACCACTAAGCCACGGTTCCGAAGCGAGATTAAATCTGAATATTTCAGTAATTTTACTAAATTAACTCCTTCGCAGTTTTACTCTATTGTTTGAATATATGCATATCTCAAGCAACAATTATTTTTAGTTTTTCAAAATTTAATAGCTACGGAAATTAGTTCAAGTATCATAACAACGAGGCTCCGACGAGAATCGAACTCATGATCTCCCGTTTACTAGACAGCCGCTTTAACCACTAAGCCACGGAGCCCTGGTTCCGAAGCGAGATTAATGCTGAATAGTTCAGTAATTTTACTAAATTAACTCCTTCGCAGTTTTAACCTATTGTTTGCATTAATGCATATCTCAAGCAACAATTATTATTAGTTTTTCAAAATTTAATAGCTACGAAAACTAGTTCAAATATCATAACAACGAGGCTCCGACGATAATCGAACTCATGATTTCCTGTTTACGAGACACGCGCTTTAACCACCAAGCCACGGAGCCTTGTTGCGAAGCGAGATTAATGCTGAATAGTTCAGTAATTTTACTAAATTAACTCCTTCGCAGTTTTAACCTATTGTTTGCATTAATGCATATCTCAAGCAACAATTATTATTAGTTTTTCAAAATTTAATAGCTACGAAAACTAGTTCAAATATCATAACAACGAGGCTCCGACGAGAATCGATCGCATGATCTCCTGTTTACGAGACAGGCGCTTTAACCACCAAGCCACGGAGCCTTGTTGCGAAGCGAGATTAATGCTGAATAGTTCAGTAATTTTACTAAATTAACTCCTTCGCAGTGTTAACCTATTGTTTGCATTAATGCATATCTCAAGCATGTATTATTTTTAGTTTTTCAAAATTTAATAGCTACGGAAATTAGTTCAAGTATCATAACAACGAGGCTCCGACGAGAATCGAACTCATGATCTACTGTTTACTTGACAGGCGCTTTAACCAATAAGACACGGAGCCTTGTTGCGAAGCGAGATTAATGCTGAATAGTTCAGTAATTTTACTAAATTAACTCCTTCGCAGTGTTAACCTATTGTTTGCATTAATGCATATCTCAAGCAACTATTATTTTTAGTTTTTCAAAATATAATAGCTACGAAAACTAGTTCAAGTATCATAACAACGAGGCTTCGACGAGAATCGAACTCATGATCTCCTGTTTACGAGACAGGCGCTTTAACCACTAAGCCACGGTTCCGAAGCGAGATTAATGATGAATATTTCAGTAATTTTACTAAATTTACTCCTTCGCAGTTTTACCCTATTGTTTGCATTAATGCATATCTCAAGCAACTATTATTTTTAGTTTTTCAAAATTTAATAGCTACGGAAATTAGTTCAAGTATCATAACAACGAGGCTCCGACGAGAATCGAACTCATGATCTCCTGTTTACAAGACAGGCGCTTTAACCACTAAGCCACGGAGCCCTGGTTCCGAAGCGAGATTAATGCTGAATAGTTCAGTAATTTTACTAAATTAACTCCTTCGCAGTTTTAACCTATTGTTTGCATTAATGCATATCTCAAGCAACAATTATTATTAGTTTTTCAAAATTTAATAGCTACGAAAACTAGTTCAAATATCATAACAACGAGGCTCCGACGATAATCGAACTCATGATTTCCTGTTTACGAGACACGCGCTTTAACCACCAAGCCACGGAGCCTTGTTGCGAAGCGAGATTAATGCTGAATAGTTCAGTAATTTTACTAAATTAACTCCTTCGCAGTTTTAACCTATTGTTTGCATTAATGCATATCTCAAGCAACAATTATTAGTTTTTCAAAATTTAATAGCTACGAAAACTAGTTCAAATATCATAACAACGAGGCTCCGACGAGAATCGATCTCATGATCTCCTGTTTACGAGACAGGCGCTTTAACCACCAAGCCACGGAGCCTTGTTGCGAAGCGAGATTAATGCTGAATAGTTCAGTAATTTTACTAAATTAACTCCTTCGCAGTGTTAACCTATTGTTTGCATTAATGCATATCTCAAGCAACTATTATTTTTAGTTTTTCAAAATTTAATAGCTACGAAAACTAGTTCAAATATCATAACAACGAGGCTTCGACGAGAATTGAACTCATGATCTCCTGTTTACGAGACAGGCGCTTTAACCACCAAGCCACGGAGCCTTGTTGCGAAGCGAGATTAATGCTGAATATTTCAGTAATTTTACTAAATTAACTCCTTCGCAGTTTTACCCTATTGTTTGAATATATGCATATCTCAAGCAACTATTATTTTTAGTTTTTCAAAATTTAATAGCTACGAAAACTAGTTCAAATATCATAACAACGAGGCTCTGACGAGAATCGAACTCATGATCTCCTGTTTACAAGACAGGCGCTTTAACCACTAAGCCACGGTTCCGAAGCGAGATTAAATCTGAATATTTCAGTAATTTTACTAAATTAACTCCTTCGCAGTTTTACTCTATTGTTTGAATATATGCATATCTCAAGCAACAATTATTTTTAGTTTTTCAAAATTTAATAGCTACGGAAATTAGTTCAAGTATCATAACAACGAGGCTCCGACGAGAATCGAACTCATGATCTCCCGTTTACTAGACAGCCGCTTTAACCACTAAGCCACGGAGCCCTGGTTCCGAAGCGAGATTAATGCTGAATAGTTCAGTAATTTTACTAAATTAACTCCTTCGCAGTTTTAACCTATTGTTTGCATTAATGCATATCTCAAGCAACAATTATTATTAGTTTTTCAAAATTTAATAGCTACGAAAACTAGTTCAATTATCATAACAACGAGGCTCCGACGAGAATCGAACTCATGATTTTCTGTTTACGAGACAGGCGCTTTAACCACCAAGCCACGGAGCCTTGTTGCGAAGCGAGATTAATGCTGAATAGTTCAGTAATTTTACTAAATTAACTCCTTCGCAGTTTTAACCTATTGTTTGCATTAATGCATATCTCAAGCAACAATTATTATTAGTTTTTCAAAATTTAATAGCTACGAAAACTAGTTCAAGTATCATAACAACGAGGCTTCGACGAGAATCGAACTCATGATCTCCTGTTTACGAGACAGGCGCTTTAACCACTAAGCCACGGTTCCGAAGCGAGATTAATGATGAATATTTCAGTAATTTTACTAAATTTACTCCTTCGCAGTTTTACCCTATTGTTTGCATTAATGCATATCTCAAGCAACTATTATTTTTAGTTTTTCAAAATTTAATAGCTACGGAAATTAGTTCAAGTATCATAACAACGAGGCTCCGACGAGAATCGAACTCATGATCTCCTGTTTACAAGACAGGCGCTTTAACCACTAAGCCACGGAGCCCTGGTTCCGAAGCGAGATTAATGCTGAATAGTTCAGTAATTTTACTAAATTAACTCCTTCGCAGTTTTAACCTATTGTTTGCATTAATGCATATCTCAAGCAACAATTATTATTAGTTTTTCAAAATTTAATAGCTACGAAAACTAGTTCAAATATCATAACAACGAGGCTCCGACGATAATCGAACTCATGATTTCCTGTTTACGAGACACGCGCTTTAACCACCAAGCCACGGAGCCTTGTTGCGAAGCGAGATTAATGCTGAATAGTTCAGTAATTTTACTAAATTAACTCCTTCGCAGTTTTAACCTATTGTTTGCATTAATGCATATCTCAAGCAACAATTATTAGTTTTTCAAAATTTAATAGCTACGAAAACTAGTTCAAATATCATAACAACGAGGCTCCGACGAGAATCGATCTCATGATCTCCTGTTTACGAGACAGGCGCTTTAACCACCAAGCCACGGAGCCTTGTTGCGAAGCGAGATTAATGCTGAATAGTTCAGTAATTTTACTAAATTAACTCCTTCGCAGTGTTAACCTATTGTTTGCATTAATGCATATCTCAAGCAACTATTATTTTTAGTTTTTCAAAATTTAATAGCTACGAAAACTAGTTCAAATATCATAACAACGAGGCTTCGACGAGAATTGAACTCATGATCTCCTGTTTACGAGACAGGCGCTTTAACCACCAAGCCACGGAGCCTTGTTGCGAAGCGAGATTAATGCTGAATATTTCAGTAATTTTACTAAATTAACTCCTTCGCAGTTTTACCCTATTGTTTGAATATATGCATATCTCAAGCAACTATTATTTTTAGTTTTTCAAAATTTAATAGCTACGAAAACTAGTTCAAATATCATAACAACGAGGCTCTGACGAGAATCGAACTCATGATCTCCTGTTTACAAGACAGGCGCTTTAACCACTAAGCCACGGTTCCGAAGCGAGATTAAATCTGAATATTTCAGTAATTTTACTAAATTAACTCCTTCGCAGTTTTACTCTATTGTTTGAATATATGCATATCTCAAGCAACAATTATTTTTAGTTTTTCAAAATTTAATAGCTACGGAAATTAGTTCAAGTATCATAACAACGAGGCTCCGACGAGAATCGAACTCATGATCTCCCGTTTACTAGACAGCCGCTTTAACCACTAAGCCACGGAGCCCTGGTTCCGAAGCGAGATTAATGCTGAATAGTTCAGTAATTTTACTAAATTAACTCCTTCGCAGTTTTAACCTATTGTTTGCATTAATGCATATCTCAAGCAACAATTATTATTAGTTTTTCAAAATTTAATAGCTACGAAAACTAGTTCAATTATCATAACAACGAGGCTCCGACGAGAATCGAACTCATGATTTTCTGTTTACGAGACAGGCGCTTTAACCACCAAGCCACGGAGCCTTGTTGCGAAGCGAGATTAATGCTGAATAGTTCAGTAATTTTACTAAATTAACTCCTTCGCAGTTTTAACCTATTGTTTGCATTAATGCATATCTCAAGCAACAATTATTATTAGTTTTTCAAAATTTAATAGCTACGAAAACTAGTTCAAATATCATAACAACGAGGCTCCGACGAGAATCGAACTCATGATCTCCTGTTTACGAGACAGGCGCTTTAACCACCAAGCCACGGAGCCTTGTTGCGAAGCGAGATTAATGCTGAATAGTTCAGTAATTTTACTAAATTAACTCCTTCGCAGTGTTAACCTATTGTTTGCATTAATGCATATCTCAAGCATGTATTATTTTTAGTTTTTCAAAATTTAATAGCTACGGAAATTAGTTCAAGTATCATAACAACGAGGCTCCGACGAGAATCGAACTCATGATCTCCTGTTTACAAGACAGGCGCTTTAACCACTAAGCCACGGAGCCCTGGTTCCGAAGCGAGATTAATGCTGAATAGTTCAGTAATTTTACTAAAATAACTCCTTCGCAGTTTTAACCTATTGTTTGCATTAATGCATATCTAAAGCAACTATTATTATTAGTTTTTCAAAATTTAATAGCTACGAAAACTAGTTCAAATATCATAACAACGAGGTTCCGACGAGAATCGAACTCATGATCTCCTGTTTACTTGACAGGCGCTTTAACCACTAAGCCACGGAGCCCTGGTTCCGAAGCGAGATAAATGCTGAATAGTTCAGTAATTTTACTAAATTAACTCCGTCGCAGTTTAAACCTATTGTTTGCATTAATGCATATCTCAAGCAACAATTATTATTAGTTTTTCAAAATTTTATAGCTACGAAAACTAGTTCAAATATCATAACAACGAGGCTCCGACGAGAATCGATCTCATGATCTCCTGTTTACGAGACAGGCGCTTTAACCACCAAGCCACGGAGCCTTGTTGCGAAGCGAGATTAATGCTGAATAGTTCAGTAATTTTACTAAATTAACTCCTTCGCAGTGTTAACCTATTAATTGCATTAATGCATATCTCAAGCAACTATTATTATTAGTTTTTCAAAATTTAATAGCTACGAAAACTAGTTCAAATATCATAACAACGAGGCTCCGACGAGAATCGATCTCATGATCTCCTGTTTACGAGACAGGCGCTTTAACCACCAAGCCACGGAGCCTTGTTGCGAAGCGAGATTAATGCTGAATAGTTCAGTAATTTTACTAAATTAACTCCTTCGCAGTGTTAACCTATTGTTTGCATTAATGCATATCTCAAGCAACTATTATTTTTAGTTTTTCAAAATATAATAGCTACGAAAACTAGTTCAAGTATCATAACAACGAGGCTTCGACGAGAATCGAACTCATGATCTCCTGTTTACGAGACAGGCGCTTTAACCACTAAGCCACGGTTCCGAAGCGAGATTAATGATGAATATTTCAGTAATTTTACTAAATTTACTCCTTCGCAGTTTTACCCTATTGTTTGCATTAATGCATATCTCAAGCAACTATTATTTTTAGTTTTTCAAAATTTAATAGCTACGGAAATTAGTTCAAGTATCATAACAACGAGGCTCCGACGAGAATCGAACTCATGATCTCCTGTTTACAAGACAGGCGCTTTAACCACTAAGCCACGGAGCCCTGGTTCCGAAGCGAGATTAATGCTGATTAGTTCAGTAATTTTACTAAATTAACTCCTTCGCAGTTTTAACCTATTGTTTGCATTAATGCATATCTCAAGCAACAATTATTATTAGTTTTTCAAAATTTAATAGCTACGAAAACTAGTTCAAATATCATAACAACGAGGCTCCGACGATAATCGAACTCATGATTTCCTGTTTACGAGACACGCGCTTTAACCACCAAGCCACGGAGCCTTGTTGCGAAGCGAGATTAATGCTGAATAGTTCAGTAATTTTACTAAATTAACTCCTTCGCAGTTTTAACCTATTGTTTGCATTAATGCATATCTCAAGCAACAATTATTAGTTTTTCAAAATTTAATAGCTACGAAAACTAGTTCAAATATCATAACAACGAGGCTCCGACGAGAATCGATCTCATGATCTCCTGTTTACGAGACAGGCGCTTTAACCACCAAGCCACGGAGCCTTGTTGCGAAGCGAGATTAATGCTGAATATTTCAGTAATTTTACTAAATTAACTCCTTCGCAGTTTTACCCTATTGTTTGAATATATGCATATCTCAAGCAACTATTATTTTTAGTTTTTCAAAATTTAATAGCTACGAAAACTAGTTCAAATATCATAACAACGAGGCTCTGACGAGAATCGAACTCATGATCTCCTGTTTACAAGACAGGCGCTTTAACCACTAAGCCACGGTTCCGAAGCGAGATTAAATCTGAATATTTCAGTAATTTTACTAAATTAACTCCTTCGCAGTTTTACTCTATTGTTTGAATATATGCATATCTCAAGCAACAATTATTTTTAGTTTTTCAAAATTTAATAGCTACGGAAATTAGTTCAAGTATCATAACAACGAGGCTCCGACGAGAATCGAACTCATGATCTCCCGTTTACTAGACAGCCGCTTTAACCACTAAGCCACGGAGCCCTGGTTCCGAAGCGAGATTAATGCTGAATAGTTCAGTAATTTTACTAAATTAACTCCTTCGCAGTTTTAACCTATTGTTTGCATTAATGCATATCTCAAGCAACAATTATTATTAGTTTTTCAAAATTTAATAGCTACGAAAACTAGTTCAATTATCATAACAACGAGGCTCCGACGAGAATCGAACTCATGATTTTCTGTTTACGAGACAGCCGCTTTAACCACCAAGCCACGGAGCCTTGTTGCGAAGCGAGATTAATGCTGAATAGTTCAGTAATTTTACTAAATTAACTCCTTCGCAGTTTTAACCTATTGTTTGCATTAATGCATATCTCAAGCAACAATTATTATTAGTTTTTCAAAATTTAATAGCTACGAAAACTAGTTCAAATATCATAACAACGAGGCTCCGACGAGAATCGAACTCATGATCTCCTGTTTACGAGACAGGCGCTTTAACCACCAAGCCACGGAGCCTTGTTGCGAAGCGAGATTAATGCTGAATAGTTCAGTAATTTTACTAAATTAACTCCTTCGCAGTGTTAACCTATTGTTTGCATTAATGCATATCTCAAGCATGTATTATTTTTAGTTTTTCAAAATTTAATAGCTACGGAAATTAGTTCAAGTATCATAACAACGAGGCTCCGACGAGAATCGAACTCATGATCTCCTGTTTACAAGACAGGCGCTTTAACCACTAAGCCACGGAGCCCTGGTTCCGAAGCGAGATTAATGCTGAATAGTTCAGTAATTTTACTAAAATAACTCCTTCGCAGTTTTAACCTATTGTTTGCATTAATGCATATCTAAAGCAACTATTATTATTAGTTTTTCAAAATTTAATAGCTACGAAAACTAGTTCAAATATCATAACAACGAGGTTCCGACGAGAATCGAACTCATGATCTCCTGTTTACTTGACAGGCGCTTTAACCACTAAGCCACGGAGCCCTGGTTCCGAAGCGAGATAAATGCTGAATAGTTCAGTAATTTTACTAAATTAACTCCGTCGCAGTTTAAACCTATTGTTTGCATTAATGCATATCTCAAGCAACAATTATTATTAGTTTTTCAAAATTTTATAGCTACGAAAACTAGTTCAAATATCATAACAACGAGGCTCCGACGAGAATCGATCTCATGATCTCCTGTTTACGAGACAGGCGCTTTAACCACCAAGCCACGGAGCCTTGTTGCGAAGCGAGATTAATGCTGAATAGTTCAGTAATTTTACTAAATTAACTCCTTCGCAGTGTTAACCTATTAATTGCATTAATGCATATCTCAAGCAACTATTATTATTAGTTTTTCAAAATTTAATAGCTACGAAAACTAGTTCAAATATCATAACAACGAGGCTCCGACGAGAATCGATCTCATGATCTCCTGTTTACGAGACAGGCGCTTTAACCACCAAGCCACGGAGCCTTGTTGCGAAGCGAGATTAATGCTGAATAGTTCAGTAATTTTACTAAATTAACTCCTTCGCAGTGTTAACCTATTGTTTGCATTAATGCATATCTCAAGCAACTATTATTTTTAGTTTTTCAAAATATAATAGCTACGAAAACTAGTTCAAGTATCATAACAACGAGGCTTCGACGAGAATCGAACTCATGATCTCCTGTTTACGAGACAGGCGCTTTAACCACTAAGCCACGGTTCCGAAGCGAGATTAATGATGAATATTTCAGTAATTTTACTAAATTTACTCCTTCGCAGTTTTACCCTATTGTTTGCATTAATGCATATCTCAAGCAACTATTATTTTTAGTTTTTCAAAATTTAATAGCTACGGAAATTAGTTCAAGTATCATAACAACGAGGCTCCGACGAGAATCGAACTCATGATCTCCTGTTTACAAGACAGGCGCTTTAACCACTAAGCCACGGAGCCCTGGTTCCGAAGCGAGATTAATGCTGAATAGTTCAGTAATTTTACTAAATTAACTCCTTCGCAGTTTTAACCTATTGTTTGCATTAATGCATATCTCAAGCAACAATTATTATTAGTTTTTCAAAATTTAATAGCTACGAAAACTAGTTCAAATATCATAACAACGAGGCTCCGACGATAATCGAACTCATGATTTCCTGTTTACGAGACACGCGCTTTAACCACCAAGCCACGGAGCCTTGTTGCGAAGCGAGATTAATGCTGAATAGTTCAGTAATTTTACTAAATTAACTCCTTCGCAGTTTTAACCTATTGTTTGCATTAATGCATATCTCAAGCAACAATTATTAGTTTTTCAAAATTTAATAGCTACGAAAACTAGTTCAAATATCATAACAACGAGGCTCCGACGAGAATCGATCTCATGATCTCCTGTTTACGAGACAGGCGCTTTAACCACCAAGCCACGGAGCCTTGTTGCGAAGCGAGATTAATGCTGAATAGTTCAGTAATTTTACTAAATTAACTCCTTCGCAGTGTTAACCTATTGTTTGCATTAATGCATATCTCAAGCAACTATTATTTTTAGTTTTTCAAAATTTAATAGCTACGAAAACTAGTTCAAATATCATAACAACGAGGCTTCGACGAGAATTGAACTCATGATCTCCTGTTTACGAGACAGGCGCTTTAACCACCAAGCCACGGAGCCTTGTTGCGAAGCGAGATTAATGCTGAATATTTCAGTAATTTTACTAAATTAACTCCTTCGCAGTTTTACCCTATTGTTTGAATATATGCATATCTCAAGCAACTATTATTTTTAGTTTTTCAAAATTTAATAGCTACGAAAACTAGTTCAAATATCATAACAACGAGGCTCTGACGAGAATCGAACTCATGATCTCCTGTTTACAAGACAGGCGCTTTAACCACTAAGCCACGGTTCCGAAGCGAGATTAAATCTGAATATTTCAGTAATTTTACTAAATTAACTCCTTCGCAGTTTTACTCTAATGTTTGAATATATGCATATCTCAAGCAACAATTATTTTTAGTTTTTCAAAATTTAATAGCTACGGAAATTAGTTCAAGTATCATAACAACGAGGCTCCGACGAGAATCGAACTCATGATCTCCCGTTTACTAGACAGCCGCTTTAACCACTAAGCCACGGAGCCCTGGTTCCGAAGCGAGATTAATGCTGAATAGTTCAGTAATTTTACTAAATTAACTCCTTCGCAGTTTTAACCTATTGTTTGCATTAATGCATATCTCAAGCAACAATTATTATTAGTTTTTCAAAATTTAATAGCTACGAAAACTAGTTCAATTATCATAACAACGATGCTCCGACGAGAATCGAACTCATGATTTTCTGTTTACGAGACAGGCGCTTTAACCACCAAGCCACGGAGCCTTGTTGCGAAGCGAGAATAATGCTGAATAGTTCAGTAATTTTACTAAATTAACTCCTTCGCAGTTTTAACCTATTGTTTGCATTAATGCATATCTCAAGCAACAATTATTATTAGTTTTTCAAAATTTAATAGCTACGAAAACTAGTTCAAATATCATAACAACGAGGCTCCGACGAGAATCGAACTCATGATCTCCTGTTTACGAGACAGGCGCTTTAACCACCAAGCCACGGAGCCTTGTTGCGAAGCGAGATTAATGCTGAATAGTTCAGTAATTTTACTAAATTAACTCCTTCGCAGTTTTAACCTATTGTTTGCATTAATGCATATCTCAAGCAACAATTATTATTAGTTTTTCAAAATTTAATAGCTACGAAAACTAGTTCAAATATCATAACAACGAGGCTCCGACGAGAATCGATCTCATGATCTCCTGTTTACGAGACAGGTGCTTTAACCATAAAGCCACGGAGCCTTGTTGCGAAGCGAGATTAATGCTGAATAGTTCAGTAATTTTACTAAATTAACTCCTTCGCAGTGTTAACCTATTGTTTGCATTAATGCATATCTCAAGCAACTATTATTTTTAGTTTTTCAAAATATAATAGCTACGAAAACTAGTTCAAGTATCATAACAACGAGGCTTCGACGAGAATCGAACTCATGATCTCCTGTTTACGAGACAGGCGCTTTAACCACTAAGCCACGGTTCCGACGCGAGATTAATGATGAATATTTCAGTAATTTTACTAAATTTACTCCTTCGCAGTTTTACCCTATTGTTTGCATTAATGCATATCTCAAGCAACTATTATTTTTAGTTTTTCAAAATTTAATAGCTACGAAAACTAGTTCAAATATCATAACAACGAGGCTCCAACGAGAATCGAACTCATGATCTCCTGTTTACGAGACAGGCGCTTTCACCACTAAGGCAAGAAGCCCTTGTTCCGATTCGAGATTAATGCTGAATATTTCAGTAATTTTACTAAATTAACTCCTTCGCAGTTTTACCCTATTGTTTGAATATATGCATATCTCAAGCAACTATTATTTTTAGTTTTTCAAAATTTAATAGCTACGGAAATTAGTTCAAGTATCATAACAACGAGGCTCCGACGAGAATCGAACTCATGATCTCCTGTTTACAAGACAGGCGCTTTAACCACTAAGCCACGGAGCCCTGGTTCCGAAGCGAGATTAATGCTGAATAGTTCAGTAATTTTACTAAATTAACTCCTTCGCAGTTTTAACCTAGTGTTTGCATTAATGCATATCTCAAGCAACAATTTTTATTAGTTTTTCAAAATTTAATAGCTACGAAAACTAGTTCAAATATCATAACAACGAGGCTCCGACGAGAATCGAACTCATGATTTCCTGTTTACGAGACAGAAGCTTTAACCACCAAGCCACGGAGCCTTGTTGCGAAGCGAGATTAATTCTGAATAGTTCAGTAATTTTACTAAATTAACTCCTTCGCAGTGTTAACCTATTAATTGCATTAATGCATATCTCAAGCAACTATTATTTTTAGTTTTTCAAAATTTTATAGCTACGAAAACTAGTTCAAGTATCATAACAAAGAGGCTCCGACGAGAATCGAACTCATGATCTCCTGTTTACGAGACAGGCGCTTTAACCACCAAGCCACGGTGCCTTGTTGCGAAGCGAGATTAATGCTGAATATTTCAGTAATTTTACTAAATTAACTCCTTCGCAGTTTTACCCTATTGTTTGCATTAATGCATATCTCAAGCAACTATTATTTTTAGTTTTTCAAAATTTAATAGCTACGAAAACTAGTTCAAATATCATAACAACGAGGCTCCGACGAGAATCGAATTCATGATCTCCTGTTTACAAGACAGGCGCTTTAACCACTAAGCCACGGAGCCCTGGTTCCGAAGCGAGATTAATGCTGAATATTTCAGTAATTTTACTAAAACCAGGTTAAGTTCAGCTAGCTAATTGGACCAAGTCATCTTGCGACTTATTGCCACTTATCTAACGCCTTTACAATGCATAGAGGGGTGGTGGCTAGCCCCTATGCCACAGCTAACCGAAAGCGCCCTATACTAACTATTACCGTTAACCTTATGATCTCCTGTTTACAAGACAGGCGCTTTAACCACTAAGCCACGGAGCCCTGGTTCCGAAGAGAGATAAATGCTGAATAGTTCAGTAATTTTACTAAATTAACTCCTTCGCAGTTTTACTCTATTGTTTGCATTAATGCATATCTCAAGCAACTATTATTTTTAGTTTTTCAAAATTTAATAGCTACGAAAACTAGTTCAAATATCATAACAACGAGGCTCCGACGAGAATCGAACTCATGATCTCCTGTTTACGAGACAGGCGCTTTAACCACCAAGCCACGGAGCCTTGTTGCGAAGCGAGATTAATGCTGAATAGTTCAGTAATTTTACTAAATCAACTCCTTCGCAGTGTTAACCTATTGTTTGCATTAATGCATATCTCAAGCAACTATTATTTTTAGTTTTTCAAAATTTAATAGCTACAAAAAGTAGTTCAAATATCATAACAACGAGGCTCCGACGAGAATCGAACTCATGATCTCCTGTTTACAAGACAGGCGCTTTAACCACTAAGCCACGGTTCCGAAGCGAGATTAATGCTGAATATTTGAGTAATTTTACTAAATTAACTCCTTCGCAGCTTTACTCTATTGTTTGAATATATGCATATCTCAAGCAACTATTATTTTTAGTTTTTCAAAATTTAATAGCTACGGAAATTAGTTCAAGTATCATAACAACGAGGCTCCGACGAGAATCGAACTCATGATCTCCTGTTTACAAGACAGGCGCTTTAACCACTAAGCCACGGAGCCCTGGTTCCGAAGCGAGATTAATGCTGAACAGTTCAGTAATTTTACTAAATTAACTCCTTCGCAGTTTTAACCTAGTGTTTGCATTAATGCATATCTCAAGCAACAATTATTATTAGTTTTTCAAAATTTAATAGCTACGAAAACTAGTTCAAATATCATAACAACGAGGCTCCGACGAGAATCGAACTCATGATTTCCTGTTTACGAGACAGAAGCTTTAACCACCAAGCCACGGAGCCTTGTTGCGAAGCGAGATTAATTCTGAATAGTTCAGTAATTTTACTAAATTAACCCCTTCGCAGTGTTAACCTATTAATTGCATTAATGCATATCTCAAGCAACTATTATTTTTAGTTTTTCAAAATTTTATAGCTACGAAAACTAGTTCAAGTATCATAACAAAGAGGCTCCGACGAGAATCGAACTCATGATCTCCTGTTTACGAGACAGGCGCTTTAACCACCAAGCCACGGTGCCTTGTTGCGAAGCGAGATTAATGCTGAATATTTCAGTAATTTTACTAAATTAACTCCTTCGCAGTTTTACCCTATTGTTTGCATTAATGCATATCTCAAGCAACTATTATTTTTAGTTTTTCAAAATTTAATAGCTACGAAAACTAGTTCAAATATCATAACAACGAGGCTCCGACGAGAATCGAAATCATGATCTCCTGTTTACTAGACAGGCGCTTTAACCAATAAGACACGGAGCCTTGTTGCGAAGCGAGATTAATGCTGAATAGTTCAGTAATTTTACTAAATTAACTCCTTCGCAGTTTTACCCTATTGTTTGCATTAATGCATTTCTCAAGCAACTATTATTTAGTTTTTACTTTTGCGCTCTTTAGAGCAGCAAAAGTATGGTTCCGACCTCTGTTGGCTGGACGGCTGGCTGGATTTAATGTAACCGCATAATAAGTTTTGTCATAAATAAACTTTTTGAATTTCAAATTTTCGGCTTGATATTCACCCGTAGTTCACATTACACCTCATAGGTGGCGTAACGTATTTAATTTCAATTGAAATTAATTTTCTGTCGGTGCCGGGCCTCGATAATTCGACGTCCTAATCCATACGAGACGCCAGTGAAGACGCCCGCGCGCAATATAAAGCGAGATATATATCCTTTTTTGATGAGTTGGATGTACCGTTCACGGTCATCGCGTAGTTGGCGAGTTGATATTAAATACGCCGTATTGGACGTACGAATGAAGAAGTGTCTTTTGTAAACCGGCGTAACGCGCGGCTAACCACTATGGGCTACTTGGCCCCTTTTTTTTAGGGTCTCCCTTAAGTCCTCATTTCTTTTTCCGTTCGCAGCCAAAATTCGTGGCTCTTCTCTCGGAGTCCAAGTTAAAAGTGTCTTTCTCTTTCATATCTCTCTCTCTCTCTCTCTCTCTCTCTTTCATATCTCTCTCTCTTTCATATCTCTCTCTCTTTCATATCTCTCTCGCACTCTCTTTCATATCTCTCTCTTTCATATCTCTCTCTCTTTCATATCTCTCTCTCATATCTCTCTTACATATCTCTCTCTTTCATATCTCTCTCTTTCATATCTCTCTCTTTCATATCTCTCTCTTTCATATCTCTCTCTTTCATATCTCTCTCTCTCTCTTTCATATCTCTCTCTCTTTCATATCTCTCTCTTTCATATCTCTCTCTTTCATATCTCTCTCTTTCACCTCTCTCTCTTTCATCTCTCTCTTTCATATCTCTCTCTTTCATCTCTCTCTCTCTCTTTCATATCTCTCTCTTTCATATCTCTCTCTCATATCTCTCTTACATATCTCTCTCTTTCATATCTCTCTCTTTCATATCTCTCTCTTTCATATCTCTCTCTTTCATATCTCTCTCTCTCTTTCATATCTCTCTCTCTCTTTCATATGTCTCTCTTTCATATCTCTCTCTTTCATATCTCTCTCATCTCTCTCCCTCTCTCTTTCATCTCTCTCCCTCTTTCATCTCTCCCTCTCTCTCATCTCTCTCTCATCTCTCTCTCATCTCTCTCTCATCTCTCTCATCCCTCTCATCCCTCTCATCTCTCTCATCTCTCTCATCGCTCTCTCTCATCTCTCTCTCATCTCTCTCTCATCTCTCTCATATCTCTCTCTCATCTCTCTCATATCTCTCTCTCATCTCTCTCTCATCTCTCTCTCATCTCTCTCATCTCTCTCATCTCTCTCATCCCTCTCATCCCTCTCATCCCTCTCATCTCTCTCATCTCTCTCTCATCTCTCTCATCTCTCTCTCATCTCTCTCATCTCTCTCTCTCTCATTTTTTTGAGTGTGAGTGTGTCTTTTTCAGTGCTCTTTTCAGTGCGCTTTTTTGAGCTTTTTTTCGCGTTTTTTATGCGCGGTTTTTTTTCGTCCCGTGTATTTAAAGGACCCTTCGAAAGGTATTTACCTTTTTTGAACTGTAATTCACCGTAATTATTTCGCTTTTAAGCGATTAAGTCGGTGTTTTCGTGCCTTGGGCCTTGGCCCCACGCTGCCGACTTTATTGTTTTCGCCCGCAACCATGGATGGCGCCAGTGGTTCCACAACCTCGCCAATTCCATCAACGGTCTTTCAGCCAATGAACGGCCCCGCCTCCACCCCGCTTCAACGCTCGGGCTCTCTCCCGGCTCTCGTCTCCTCCATCTCTAGCGCGCCTCTCTCACCCGCGCCGGCTCTCGCCTCATCCATGTCTAGCGCGCCTCTCTCGACCGCGCTAGCTCCCCCGCCGCAGTTGCCAGCGCCCTCTTACGCGCAAGTGACCACGCCGCCAAATTCAACTGTGCCTAAGCCGCCGAATACTTTCGTTTTTTCTTCCAAAACCCGCGATTCAGAGCGTGGGATTTCCATCCGCTCTTCCCATCAGAAAGCCTCTATTCAAGACTATCTTGAAGCCGTTGCCGTCCAGGTTCCCCCGCAAAACATCACCGATGCGTGGCGGGAAAATGGCCAAATTTTTATCTATTTTTCTGACAAATCCTTCGCCATACAATGAATTGGTGCAGGCCTCACCTTCAGGAACTCTACCGTTCAGTGCCTTCCCTTGGGAGTCGCCCCCAAGAAAATTCAACTTTCCAGCGTCCCCCCTGACGTTAGTGACGACATGTTACTTAACGTTCTCTCCAAATTTGGCCAAGTTCAAGGCAAAATTCGCAGCCTTACTGCGGCCGTCACAAAACCGGAATTTAAACATATCCGCTGCGCTAGGCGAGAGGCCACCGTGCTTTTTGCCTCTGACGCTGACTTCCAGAATCTCCCCCCTTATCTCACCTTCATCGTGGACTCAGTCCGTTACATGATAGGTGTGAACCTTCCGCCAAGATGTGTTATCTGCGGCAACACTGGCCATTTGAGTAGGGTCTGCCCCACTGCTTCAGTTCCCGCTGCTTCCACCAATACCACCACCACCACCACCGCCACCACTACGCCTATTGCATCAGCAACTGCTGCTAATGCCACCACCACCACCACAACAACTACGCCTATTGCATCAGCAACTGCTGCTAATGCCACCACCACCACCACCACTACACCTATTGCATTCGCGCCTGATACTGCCACTACCGCCACCGCTCAATCTCCGACTTTGGCCTCAACCTCTGTGGCCTCCGCCTCAAGTTCCGCCTCTGCGGCTTTATCTACCACTCCTTCCTTGCCTTCTGCAATGGACACCTCTCATAAGCCCGCCATGGATGCCGATATTGGCTATTCAGCCGACATGGATGGCGAGATTCCTTTTGATGCCGACCCCACCGTAAAAACCGTCACCCATCAGAAGAAACGTAGGCAGGCTGACCAGACGCCTTCTGATGCCGTTTTTACCCCGCCAATCCGTCCCCCTCCCAAGACCAAGAAGCAACGCCGCACGTCGGCCACATCCCGCTACCTCTACACACCTGAAACGAACTACTGGGCCGACCCTCGTGGCCCCTTTCCTGCCATTTTTCCCCGGGCTACAGTCGCCTCCTTCGCGAGTGAGGCTTTAAACGCCCCCTCTGCAGCCTTACCCGTTATTGCCGCGAAATACGCCAATGATCCAGCCACCGCTGAAACACTTGCCCGCCAGGTGCTCGTTGTGGCAATGACCGATCCCGTTCTTTCTGCCATCGCATCTTACGCCCAACGGCGTAATGCGCGCAACCCGTACTACCGCCTCGCCAACAACATCCGTAAGCTCTTTGCTATTGAACGCTCCGACGCCGAACAACCTTCTGACGCCGAATCCACCTGCTCCCAATAATTCCCCCGCCTTTTTATTCTTTTTTTTTTTCTTTACCTGATGGATCCCGTTATTTTAAGTTTAAACGCCCGCGGTGTCGGTACGCCGCTGACTTCAATACGCGCTCGTGACTACGTCTCTCGTTTTAATCCAGCCGTCCTCTGTTTACAAGAAACTAACATATCTCAAGCTTTCTCGACTTCGTACATTTGGGCCCAATGGCCTTTTAAGTTTCACCACGCGTGTGCCCAATCCCATCGCGGGGCTGGTGTCTCCGTCGGCTTAAATCCGTCCATTAATGACCGTGTAACAGCCTTCGATTCTTTCGATGGCCGTTGCATCTATTTACGTTTTCGCCCGGGTACCCTCGGTTCTTCGACTCCCCTCCACCTTTTTAATATTTATCTATCGGCCACTGATGACGCTTTAGCTATCGCCACGCTAGAGTTCGTCTCTCAGAAGTTACGTACCATCGATCCCTCCGACACCATCATTCTTGCTGGTGACTTTAATTGCTGCCTCCACCCGGACTTTGACCGCTCCAACTGCCGTGAATCCCGTTTCGCGGTGTGCGGCCCCCTTCGTGCCTTATTAACACAATATGATCTCAGTGACGTTTACCGTTCCCTACACCCGGACACTCCCAGTTTCACCTGGCGTGCTAGGAACAATGGGAAACTCTTATCAGCAAGACTCGATCGCATTTATGTGAACTCATCGTGCAGGGTACATAGCATTAAGCACGTACCAACATTTTTTTCGGACCATGACGCGGTTTTTTGTAAACTCGTACTTTTCGATAACTATCCAAAATCTTCTCCCTTCTGGAGACTTAACTTACGCGCCCTTAATGACGCTAATTTTATCGATTCAATCCGCGCTGAACTTGTGAGGCTCTCTGCCACCAAGCCTCCGGGACGCCCTTGGGTCTCCTGGTGGTTTGATGTCATGAAGCCAACTATTAAGGCATTTTCAATACGTTTTTGGCACCATAAGGATGTCAATGATCGGAAACTCATTTCAAATCTAGAAAACACGGTACTTCACTCTGATCCCAACACGCTTGAGGGGCGTCAAAATGCTGAGAGACTCCATGAGTTTCTCTTGGAGCGCTCTGCTGACTCCCTTGCCCGTGCCCGCTCCACCCATTTTACCGCGATCGACACGTCATCGCGTGATTTTTACCGCCTTGAGCAAAAGGCTGTTGAAACTAATTTCATGGCCGGTGTGTACGACCCGACGGGTGTGCTCATTACCGACCAAGAAGCCATTAGAGACGTAGTTATCCGTTTCTACTCTACCCTTTACTCTCCATCATCCGCCCCTGTTGACCACGGCACCTTCTCCGATTTAACATCAGGCATGACTCCGCTAAACCCTATTCAAGCGCCTCTCCTGGGGGATACCATTACTCTCCCTGAAGCCACCATCGCCCTCAACAAACTTTCCCGCGGAAAGGCCTGTGGCCTTGACGGCATCCCGGTAGAGTTTTACCTTACCTTCTGGCAAACACTTGGCCCTATCCTGATAGAGGTTTTCACCACCCTTCAACAATATAGACAGTTTTGGCCCATTTTCTCGACCTCCGTCATATCCTTACTACCTAAATCGGGCAACCTCTTTAACTTGGCGAACTGGCGCCCAGTTTCACTAACCAATAGTGATTACAAAATATTTACCAGAATTCTTGCAAACCGCGTCAATACTGTTATAGGGGACTTGGTCCACGACTCCCAGACCTATTCCATACCGGGGCGTTGTATATACGACACCTTGACATCCCTCCGCGACAACATTCATTTGGCCAATGCCTTAAATGAACCTCTAGCCCTCGTCAATATTGACTTTAAAAAAGCTTTTGATAATGTCGACCACTCTTACCTCTTACGCCTCCTCACATCTCTAAATTTCCCCAAAGGTTTCATTGACCTTCTGACAGTTATTTACTCCAACTCCTCGTTTATGATTAAAGTTAATAATTCTCTTACAAGCCGTATTCCTTTTGGAAAAGGTATCCGTCAAGGCTGCCCCTTATCAGGTTTACTCTTTGTCTTAGCCCTAGAACCTCTGCTACATACCTTGCGCCAATCGGTTCCCCGTGCCATACGCCTACCCCATCACAACGCGATCACAGCCGTTTTCGCCGATGACTTAACGGCCCTCATCCGTTGTCAATCTGAGTTCACCATCCTTGACGACAGCCTCCAGGCTTACTGTCGACTGACAGGAGCGTCGGTAAATTACGATAAATCGTTCGTCCTCTGGTGTGGAAGCTGGGCCGCCTCACCTCCAGCAATCCGTCCCCCCATTCCCTCCAGTACCGACGGTGGTAAGTTCCTTGGGGTTTACCTGGGGAACTCTCCCCAATTTGAACACCAGAACTGGCCGGAACTCTCATCTCGCATGACAAAGGTTTTTGGGCGTTGGCTACGCCTACGTCACCTTTGCTCGCTCCCCGGTCGGATTCTTCTAATTAATCAACTCGCGGCGTCCGTACTTTGGCATAGGCTCAAAGTGCTTACCCCTCCGTCCACGTTTGTCAAGGATTGGCAGAATCAGCTCCTCAATTTTTTATGGGCGGGTATACATTGGGTCTCCGCCCCGTCACTGTACCCCCACCGCCTTCTTGGAGGTTTAGGCTTAGTTAACGTATCCGCGAAAATTGCCTCTTTCCGGATTCACACAATATCCCGATTTTTGACACAACCCCCGCCACATCACGTCCACTCCCTATTTAAATACCACATCCCCCGGTTTCCTACGGTTACACAGGCCCTTCTCGACACTTCTAGCGTAAATTCCGCCATCCCCTTTTATTCCGAAGCGTTGAACGCGTGGTTCCACATCCCCATGAAAATTGAGGCCGGTTTCTCCTCTAAAGAAGCGATTCTAGGCCTTCCGATTGCCAATTCCCCATTTTTACGAACAGTCACGGGACTGGCTCTTACCCATGCTACCGTTGGCGGACTTCACTCCGTCGGCGTTACCTCAATTGGTCACCTCCTTGACGGTCGCGGTCGTTGGCTCCCCCAAGGGTCTCTCTTCCGTGGCCGCCCCGTTTCCCGTTTAATTATTTCCCAGCACCGCATTACGGTTAATGCCCTAATTCATTCCTTCCCCGGTTGTTTTACAGAGCGTGGCCTCAATCCCGCTTTTTCCTTTAGCTTCGGTGGCGGTCTATGTATCGTCACCGAACAGGTAATCGCTGGCCTTTCACGCCGTTATCGACTGTCCGAGTCACCCCCCACTAAAACCATTTACGATTCCGTCATTCATAGCCGTTTCCCACCAGCACCGCCCTTCGCTCCGCCGTCAACAGACTTGGTCCCATGTACTTGGTGGTGGTCAGTCTCGAAACTTTCCCCCTTGAACACTCGCGCTGAGCTTTGCGTCCGTTGGCGCGCCCTCCATGCCTCTTTACCGGCCCCTGCCCGTCTATTCCATATAGTCGAAAGCCTCACTTCGTCAGCCTGCCCGTTTTGCCCCGCGGTCGGGACCTTTGCCCACTGCTATTACGATTGCCCTTTTGTTGAGGCTGTTTTCGAACGCATCACCCAAAGTCTTGAACGATGGGTTGGCCATAAACACTCTCACGCTGAATCCTGGAGCTTAATTAGCCCCCCAAACGCGCAACACAATCTATGCAATTTTACATTTACCATATTTTTAGTCGTCCTCGCTGACCTTTACAAATCCGTTGCCTCCCTGTCTCTGATGGCCGATGGTTTCACAACCCATGTGTCTTCCACCGCTAAAGTAATCGTTAATCGCGTTGCTGCTCGTTTTCGGGTAGAGCGTTCGCGAGCCACGAACCCCGTCCGCCTCGACAGGTTTTTTCACCGTTGGGGGATTCGTAGGGAACCAGTATGGTTTCCTTAATTTGGCTTTGTTTCCTTTTTTGAGTTTCTGAACATTGATCTATTCTTGTGCTACTTTTTATGTATATAGTTATCCATATCTTTAATGCATTTCCTCATTTATTGTTGTTACTAAGAGTATCCTAACTTGTACTTAATTATTTTGTAATATCCTAACTCGTACCTAATTAATATTATTTTTTTTTTGTATATAGTTCCTCATTTCTTATTGTAACTAAGCATTCCCTAATTTGTACCTGAATGGTACTATAAACTTCCTACTTTGTACCTGATTGTTCCTAAGACTACGTCATTTCTACCTGTTTAACTGTTATTAAGAATTTCAATTTGTACCTTATTGTTCCTAAGATTAACGTCATTTCTCCCTGATTATTTTGTTAATAAGAATTTCAATTTGTACCTGATTAGTTGTAACTAAGAACATTCCCATTTGTACGTCATTCATTGTAACTTAAAATTTCATCATTTGTGCCCATTATTTGTTAATAAACGTTCCATTTGAAAAACAAAAAAAACTCTCATCTCTCTCTCATCTCTCTCTCATCTCTCTCATCTCTCATCTCTCTCATCTCTCATCTCTCTCTCATCTCTCTCTCATCTCTCTCTCATCTCTCTCATCTCTCATCTCTCTCATCTCTCATCTCTCTCATCTCTCTCTCTCATCTCTCTCATCTCTCATCTCTCTCATCTCTCATCTCTCTCTCATCTCTCATCTCTCTCTCATATCTCTCATCTCTCATCTCTCTCTCATCTCTCATCTCTCTCATCTCTCATCTCTCATCTCTCATCTCTCTCATCTCTCTCATCTCTCATCTCTCTCATCTCTCTCTCTCATCCCTCTCATCCCTCTCATCCCTCTCATCTCTCTCATCTCTCTCTCATCTCTCTCTCATCTCTCTCATCTCTCTCATCTCTCTCTCATCTCTCTCATCTCTCTCTCATCTCTCTCTCATCTCTCTCATCTCTCTCTCATCCCTCTCTCTCTCATCCCTCTCTCTCATCTCTCTCTCATCTCTCTCTCATCTCCCTCTCTCTCATCTCTCTCATCTCTCTCTCTCTCATCTCTCTCTCTATCATCTCTCTCATCCAGGGTTGTTGATTTTTTTTTATTTAAATCGGATTTTTTTGATTTTAATTGATTTTTTTGATTTTTTTTGAACTAATAGGTAGTAAATAACCAACATGAAAACTTTTGAGTCAAAATTAACGAAAAGCAAAATAATCATGACATTTAAGCAGCTATTGGATATTATTACAATTCATATGCTTGTATAAAAAGACTAGCTTGACTGCTATTTCATTTCCTAGCCTTTCCAGCAAGACAAACTGGAGTTCTGGGAAAAACTTACATTGAAATATACCATAACCATGATTATTTTTAATTTTAGGTCTTTTTTTGTTAAGTTTCTCCTCGAGTTTCTTAAACTACTTCTTGGAATCTTAGAAAACATTTTTTAAAAATAAAAATATATTCTTGATTTTAATCAAATGATTTTTTTAAAAAAATCTCTTGATTTAAATCATGATTTAAATCAGTGATTTAAATCAAACTGATTTAAATCAAACAACCCTGCTCTCATCTCTCTCTCTCATCTCTCTCTCATCTCTCTCTCATCTATCTCTCTCATCTCTCTCTCATCTCTCTCTCATCTCTCATCTCTCTCTCATCTCTCTCATCTCTTTCTCATCTCTCTCTCATCTCTCTCATCTCTCTCTCATCTCTCTCATCTCTTTCTCATCTCTCTCATCTCTCTCCCATCTCTCTCTCATCCCTCTCTCTCACCCCTCTCTCTCGCATCGCCCTCTCTCTCTCTCATCCCTCTCTCTCTCATCCCTCTCTCTCATCTCTCATCTCTCTCATATCTCTCATCTCTCTCATCTCTCTCATCTCTCTCATCTCTCATCTCTCTCATCTCTCATCTCTCTCTCATCCCTCTCATCTCTCTCTCATCCCTCTCATCCCTCTCATCTCTCTCATCTCTCTCATCTCTCTCTCATCTCTCTCATATCTCTCTCATCTCTCTCTCATCTCTCTCTCATCTCTCTCTCATCTCTCTCTCATCTCTCTCATCTCTCTCTCTCATCTCTCTCTCATCTCTCTCTCATCTCTCTCTCATCTCTCTCATCTCTCTCATCTCTCTCATCTCTCTCATCCCTCTCATCCCTCTCATCCTTCTCATCCCTCTCATCCCTCTCATCCCTCTCATCTCTCTCATCTCTCTCATCTCTCTCATCTTTCTCATCTTTCTCATCTCTCTCATCTCTCTCTCATCTCTCTCATCTCTCTCTCTCATCTCTCTCATATCTCATCTCTCTCTCATCTCTCATCTCTCTCATCTCTCATCTCTCTCTCTCATCTCTCTCTCATCTCTCTCTCTCATCTCTCTCATCTCTCTCTCATCTCTCTCTCATCTCTCTCATCTCTCTCTCATCTCTCATCTCTCTCATCTTTCTCTCTCTCATCTCTCTCTCATCTCTCTCTCATCTCTCTCATCCCTCTCTCTCACCCCCTCTCTCTCTCATCCCTCTCTCTCATCTCTCTCATCTCTCTCTCTCATCTCTCTCTCATCTCTCTCTCATCTCTCTCATCTCTCTCATCTCTCTCTCATCTCTCTCATCTCTCTCTCATCTCTCTCTCCTCTCTCTCTCATCTCTCTCTCATCTCTCTCTCATCTCTCTCATCTCTCATCTCTCTCTCTCTCTCATCTCTCATCTCTCTCTCTCATATCTCTCATATCTCTCATCTCTCTCATCTCTCTCATCTCTCTCATCTCTCATCTCTCTCTCTCATCTCTCTCTCATCTCTCTCATCTCTCTCTCATCTCTCTCTCATCTCTCTCTCTCTCTCTCATTTCTGAGAAGAGAGTGTCGCTTCGCATCGTGCTCCGCTTAATTTCTTTAATTAAGTGGTTTTATGCTCGTTTCGTATGCGGTTTTTTGTTTCTACTGGCTCCTTTCTGGCTCCGTTACCGGTATTGTACGTTTTTTTGCGGTTTTTACGTTTATTTATTAGTTAATTAGCGACATTAAGTTCGTGTTAAGCCTCGGCCTTCGTTTAGCCAGGCGGTGTATCGGTTAGGCACGCGGTAAGTTCCGCGGACTCGCTACGAGGTTTTTGTGTATGTACTGCTTCGTGCATACCTAAAAATTCTCCATCCGATGTCGTCTGCTAGTGGATCAATGCTTGATTTAACTGATGCTCGTATTAATATGGATGGCAACTCGCATAATGCAGTTACCTCTCTTACCCCTACGACTACTTCTATCGGAGGCTCGCCTACTGCAACCACCGTTAAAACTATCTCGGCCGCGCATAATGCCGGCAATACTACGCCGACATTTGCCACTGCTGCCGCTGGCGCTAGTCGGCCGATTTCTTCTGCTCCTTCGATCCCAATGCCTGCTCCTATACCAGGGGTAGCTACTCGGGCTCCTGAAATTACTGTCGACTCCAATGGAAAGAAAAAATTTTCTCTCAGTTACGGTATCCCTCCTGACGCTGGTTTGGCGCCATCTTCGTGCGGTATTGCGCTGTTAACTCCCGCGAAAAATGTGCCGGTTCGAGATTTTCTCAACGCGTTTTTGGCAGTCAAGGTTCCGGCTGACCAAATTACCGATGCTTATCGTCTTGGTGACACAGTACAAATCTATTTTAAAGATCCCAACTGGGCTCGCCACTTCATCTCCGATGGCCTTCTTTTTAGAGGTCAGCGTATTGACGTTATGCCCGTTGGCATTGCTCCGAAAAAGATTGTTTTATCTGATGTACCGTCGTTCACCCCGGACAATGTGGTTCGTGATATTTTTCAGCTATTCGGTAAACTACACAGTCGCGTGTTTACTCTTCCCGCTACGGTGTCTAACATTGCTCCGTTTGGTCATATACGCACATGTCGGCGTATGGCCTATGTTGCCTTTGCCACTCCCGCGGACTATGACGATTTACCTGAGGAGGTTGAAGTTTTTCTCAATGATGTCCCACATTTTTTTAAAGTAAATGCGCCGCTGCTTTGCTTTAAGTGTGGCATAACGGGTCACTCGTCTCAGAGTTGTCCTAACTCTAAACGTGGTGCGCGTAGTAAGTCGCGCTCTCGTGCTTCTGCTCCTGCCAATGCTAGTGTTCCTGCCCAGTCGGTCACAGTTGCAGCTATTCCCTCGCTTCCGGTAGCTCAGCCTTTGGTTAGGTCCGGGTCGTTGCCTAGTTTAGCCAATCGGTTTGCTCCTTTGACTGATTCTAACGCGGATTTGTCTACCGCGGAATAATCCGAATATATGGACACTGGTTTTACGACTGTGCAAGGCCGTAAACGCAAACAGAAATCCCTATCTACGACGTCTCCGCACCGGAGTGCTCCTACTCTTATGCCTCCTCCTGTCGGTAAGGTCCCGAAGCAGGGACAAATGCGCTACGCGTTTGATCCGGTTTTGAACACGTGGAAGGATTCTCGTGGTTCCTTCGCGCCTGCCTACTCCATGGACACAGTTAAAGATTTTGTCTCTCAAGCACTTGCCTTAGATGCCGTGGCACAGCGGGACTTGGTTAAGACCTTTGCACCTGATGTGCAGCTGGCTGAGACCCTCACGCGACAAATAAATGTCCATGCTTACACTGATAGTGCGATTGCTGCTATCACACCTTCAGCGGACAAGTCGGCACACAGGAGAAGACTTTTTAACCTTACAAAAGCTCTCTTGCGTGCTTATGATGCTGCCTCAGTTCCTGATTCGGAATCTGATGTCGATCCCTCTCAGTAGTGAATCTTGGCATTCCTTTTCCCATCCTTCTTTTGTCCTTATGTTTTCCATCCTCTCCCTTAATGTTCGTGGCGTTGGTACTGGTGTCACTAATCTACGAGCTCGTGATTTTGTTGCGCGTCATCGTCCTACCTTTGTATGTCTCCAGGAGACTAATGTGACTCCAAAGTTTACTGATAATTTTATTTGGACCCAATGGCCTTATTTCTTTTACCATGCTATAGGTAATCCGTCTCGGGGCTGCGGTGTTTCACTTGGGATTTCCCCCGACATGCAGCCTTATGTCGATGTTTTTGAACCATTTGAGGGTCATTGCGTCTATATCAGACTTGCACGGGGAAACACCGCCTCCCCTTATTTTGATCATATTTTTGGGGTGTATGTCTCGTCGTCCAGTGATGAGCTGGCGTTACGTACCCTTGATTTTATTACTGGCAAATTACTTGCTGTAACTGATAATGACAATGTATATCTTTTTGGCGATTTCAACTCGACCATTAACCCTTCTTTAGACCGCAAAGACTGTGCTGAATGCCGGCCTGCTATAGCCAGTGCAGTTACTAATCTTGTAAATGACCATGGTTTAACTGATGCTTTTCGTTATCTCTATCCCACCCGTCGTGATTTCACGTGGCGTTTGAACAATCACGGTGTATTACGTTCAGCGCGTCTGGATAGGATTTATTACTCATCTACTGCGACCTTGTTAAGAGTTTCTCACATACCCACGTTTTTCTCGGATCACGATGCGGTCTTGTGCTCCTTCCAAACTGAGATATCTATTCCTCGCGGTCCGCCTTTTTGGCGTATGATGGTCACTCATCTGGATTGTGTAGCTTCTTGGGTGCTGAAGTAGAGCGTCTCATTTTGCAGCGCCCTACGGCGGTAACCTGGAGCTATTGGTGGTTCACTATCTTCAAACCGAGTGTTAAAATTCATGCGATGACGCTCTCTCACGAGATGCTCATCCGTGACTCTATGTCGGTTTCGGTGCTAGAGGCTCGAGTTACTTCCTCCGCCCCTGGTACGCTGGAACACACGCGCAGTTTGGAAGAACTGCAAGCCCATCTTTTAACCAGATCCCAGAATTCACTCGCGCAGGTCCGTGAAACACATTTTAATACCATAGATACACCCTCTAAGGAATTTTTTAGTCTTGCGCGCAAAACTCGTTCGCGCTCCATCATTCGTGGTCTTTATGACTCCTCTGGAGTCGTGATTCGTGACCCCGGTGCCATTCGTACACGCCTTCTCTCATTCTACTCCGATCTCTATTCCCTACCTGATACCCGCTTTGCCGACTCGTCCCAAACTCCTTTATTACATGAGCTACCACTACTTGATAATCATGAACAAGATACTTTATCTGAACCAATTGATGCCGCTGAACTACTTACGGCGCTGCGTTCCCTGCCTCGCGGTAAAGCGTCTGGCATTGACGGTTTGCCGGTAGAATTCTACCTTAAATATTTTAACCTTCTGGGGCCGGTCCTTGGGTCTCTTTTTACTGATTTGCAACAAAATGCACATTTTAACCAAAAGTTTTCTGAGTCGGTGATGTCGCTTCTGGAAAAATCTGGCGATCTATTTGACATACGTAATTGGAGACCGCTCTCCATTACTAATACCGATTACAAATTATATGGAAAATGTCTCGCGATACGGCTTAAAACTGTCGCTCCCTCGGTTATACATGAATCGCAGTCGTACGGTATTCCCGGTCGCACGATTCATCACACCATATCTACACTACGTGACCTCCTTTCTACCGCGAACTCATCCAATGAACCCTTGGCCCTTGTCAACCTCGACTTTGAAAAGGCTTTTGATCGTGTGGATCATGCCTATCTTTTTCGCGTCCTCGAAGCGTTCGGCGTGCCGCCTTCGTTTCTCAGTCTTTTGAAAGTGCTGTATCGAGACTCCGTGTTTCGGTTGCGCTTTAACAATACCATAACTGATGTAGTGCCCTTCCAACGTGGAATTCGTCAAGGTTGTCCCCTCTCGGCGCTTTTTTCTCTTTCGCGATTGAGCCGTTTATGGTCTTGTTGCGGAAGAAGCTAAGTGCTCGCATTGGTCCGACTCATTATGGCGTTTTTAACGCGACATACGCTGATGACTTTGACGCGGTTATACGTCATGATGCCGAGTTCGGCATTTTGCTTGGGTGCCTTGACCAATATTGTGCCTTGTCGGGTGCTAAGGTCAATTTTGCTAAGAGCTTCGTCCTATGGAGTGGTTCTTGGAAGGGTCGTCTTGATCAACCGCTTGGAATACAATCAAGGTCTGATGGCGGAAAATTCCTCGGAATATATCTCGGCAACGCCAATGCCTATGTGTCACAAAACTGGGATATACTGTTGCTCCGGTTTCGCAGAGTGCTTGGTCGATGGTTTCGCTACCGTCATCACTGCTCTGTTGCCGGCAGAGTTCTGGTGGTTAATAACCTTGCTGGTAGTGTCCTATGGCACTGTCTCAAAGTGCTTCAGCCTCCTGCTGAATTCCTGCGGTCAGCCCAGAAACTTATCCTGGACTTTATCTGGGACGGTACTCACTGGATTAACTCTGATACCTTATATCAGGAACGGCGTTTCGGTGGTGTTGGACTTGTGTCCCTCGCTACTAAAACGATGTCCTTCCGTATCGCGTCTGCATATGACCTTCTCACTCGTGATATCGGTAAATCTCCTCACGCTATAATGGCCAATGCCGTGCTTAATACACGTTCCGATTCCGCTCTGGACTTTCGGGACTGTTTTCTACGTCGCATCGCGGTACGGGTTAAAGATCAATTTTATCAGTCTTTAATTGTGTCGTGGAATGCGCTTCCTTTTCGGATCATACCTGAGTTTATTACTCGTGACGTTTTTATGTCGCTACCGGTGTTTGACTCACCTTACATCACTACTGCTGAAGGTGTATCATTGAACGCAGCTCTTCATGGCTTCTACGTGCGGTCCGGTTTATGCCGTATACGCGATTCTATAGATCTGAATGGTCACTTTGTACCATCCCATACTTTGTTTTCGGACGCGCGCCCAACACGGGTTATGTTACTGCAACACCGCGCTATACAGGCCACCTTTATACGTTTATTCCCCCGTGTCTTTTGTGTTCGCGGGCTTATATCGGACAATGTCTTTGGGCTATCTGACGCTCCTGTATTTGAGGCCGAATGCCCTACTCACCATGGGGTAGTAAGGGTGATGCTAAGAGGCAAATCTTCTTCTCGCGACCTGTACCGCTGCCTTATTTTGAAAACATTTCGTCCACGAACTCCAGTTCTGGTAGTCAATGAACCCCAGCCTGATATTTTTTTGACGTGGAGTGTAGCACGACTCGCTCCCTTTAATACCCTTTTCGAACACGCTGTCCAATGGCGTGCTTTGCATAGTGCCTTACCATATCCGTCCCGACTCGCCCACTTAATTCCGGACTTGTCTCCATTTTGTGTTTTTTGCCCTACGATTGGAACATTTCAACATGCCTATTTTGATTGCCCTGTGGCACTTTTGTTATTTAACTCTTTAATAGCGTGGGTTTCCACATTAACTGGTCATGAACATTCCCTTTCGGAAGTTTTCTATTTAGTTTGCTCCCACGGCAATCATAAATTTTGTAACCTTGTTTTTCTAATTGGTAAAGTTGTATTAAGAGACATGTTTCTCAAGATTAGTAATGTTGATTTTCTCTCACCGGGTTTTGGGGCCTTTATTGCCCAAAAAATTTATTCATGTAAGTTACGTGTAATCGCTCGCTACAGGGCTCGGCGCAGCTATGCTCTTTTACAAAGTACTGACCACATTAATGCCTTTAACAGAGAATGGGGCATCCAACCAATTTAGCGTTATTCTTTTTACTTTAGTACAGTTTTTAATGACTTGTTATTTTGATAATTCAGTTATGTTTTGATACTTTTGGGTTCCAATATTCTTGTATTTCTTTTTGTATAATTTGATACTGTTTATGATTATTTGTTTGCACTAATATTACTCTTTCATTGTAATTATATTTATTGATAGTAGCTCTTTCCATGTATATTTTATAGTTCCATTCTAATACCATGTGTTCATTCTCTTTCCTTGCTACAGATCGGTTTTGTTTTTGATTAATTTATATTGAATTTTTCTTATGTACAATTACTCTTTGTGACGCTAATTAAAGCCAATTTGCAAACAAAAAAACTCTCATCTCTCTCTCATCTCTCTCTCTCATCTCTCTCATCTCTCTCTCATCTCTCTCTCATCTCTCTCATCTCTCTCTCATCTCTCTCATCTCTCTCTCATCTCTCTCTCATCTCTCTCATCTCTCTCATCTCTCTCTCTCATCTCTCTCTCATCTCTCTCATCTCTCTCTCATCTCTCTCATCTCTCTCTCATCTCTCTCTCATCTCTCTCTCATCTCTCTCTCATCTCTCTCTCTCATCTCTCTCTCATCTCTCTCTCTCATCTCTCTCTCATCTCTCTCTCATCTCTCTCTCATCTCTCTCTCATCTCTCTCTCATCTCTCTCTCTCATCTCTCTCTCTCATCTCTCTCTCTCATCTCTCTCTCATCTCTCTCTCATCTCTCTCTCATCTCTCTCATCTCTCTCTCATCTCTCTCATCTCTCTCTCATCTCTCTCTCATCTCTCTCTCATCTCTCTCATCTCTCTCTCATCTCTCTCATCTCTCTCTCTCATCTCTCTCATCTCTCTCTCATCTCTCTTTCTCATCTCTTTCTCATCTCTCTCTCTCATCTCTCATCTCTCTCTCTCATCTCTCTCATCTCTCTCTCATCTCTCTCTCATCTCTCTCATCTCTCTCTCTCATCTCTCTCTCATCTCTCTCTCTCATCTCTCTCTCATCTCTCTCATCTCTCTCTCATCTCTCTCTCATCTCTCTCTCTCATCTCTCTCATCTCTCTCTCATCTCTCTCTCTCATCTCTCTCTCATCTCTCTCTCATCTCTCTCTCTCATCTCTCTCTCATCTCTCTCTCATCTCTCTCTCTCATCTCTCTCTCATCTCTCTCTCTCATCTCTCTCATCTCTCTCATCTCTCTCATCTCTCTCATCTCTCTCATCTCTCTCATTTCTCTCATTTCTCTCATTTCTCTCATTTCTCTCATTTCTCTCATTTCTCTCATTTCTCTCATTTCTCTCATTTCTCTCATTTCTCTCATTTCTCTCATCTCTCTCATCTCTCTCATCTCTCTCATTTCTCTCATTTCTCTCATCTCTCTCATCTCTCTCATCTCTCTCATCTCTCTCATTTCTCTCATTTCTCTCATTTCTCTCATTTCTCTCATTTCTCTCATTTCTCTCATTTCTCTCATTTCTCTCATCTCTCTCATCTCTCTCATCTCTCTCTCTCTCTCTCTCTCTCTCTCTCTCTCTCTCTCTCTCTCTCTCTCTCTCTCTCTTTCTTTCTTTCTTTCTTTCTTTTCGTTAATAAGCATAGGTAAATCAATTTGTTTTTTTTTGTTATTTGGAACCACCGTTTAGTTTAAGTTAGGTTTTTAGTTTATGGACAGAAATTCTGAGAGAGCGGTAGCTCTCTTAGATAAGACTTCTAGAGACCTGCAAAATGAAAATATTAACCTCCAACTCCTTCCAACTCCAGGGCAATACACAACAATGACTCCAATTCCTCCCAATGCCATAATCAAAAGTTTGAACTCCGCAGAACTCCGCAAAGCGAAATTTAAAACTCCTTCCAACTCCTTCCTTGAAAAATAAAATTTCTTAAACTCCTCCCAACTCCTTCCATGAAAATTAAAATTTCTTAAACTCCTCCCAACTCCTTCCATGAAAATTAAAATTTCTTAAACTCCTCCCAACTCCTTCCATGAAAATTAAAATTTCTTAAACTCCTTCTAACTTCGTCCATTAAAACCTTTCTAGTCTTTGGAAGATTTCTTTACTCTTTAGAATTGGAAAAATAGAAAGTTCAAGTAAAACGTGTAGCTCATAAGTTTTCTTTCAAATTTGGCCTGAGATTGATATCACGAGTGCTTATAAATTAGGATTTTCAAATAAGGAATAATATTTACTCATAAAATTCTTCTAGACATTAAAACTTAAGATTTGGGGGAAAAAGGCGCTACGCGTTGTCGTTGAGTCACATTTTACGCTTAGTTTCGTAAATTAGCTATTTAATTAAAATCGGACTGATTCGCTTCGCAAATGCTATTTTGAAGGACAAGGCCACGAACTTCACGAATCCAGAAATACTAACACTAGAGTCAATTCTGTTATTAGTTGTGCCTGCCACTATGCCTACTGCCTTACTTTATGCCTCAAAGCTCGAAAAGAGACTCTTGTCAATGGGTTTAAGAGAAAAGGAAAGCGCCCGCGGCCCCATTGTGTGAGAGACTCACTGAGGGGACGTGTCACGTGGGGTTACGGGTGAAAAAAAGAATTTCGTACGAAGCTTCTGAAGACAAACAACGTTAAAGTCCGCTCTTAAATTGGAGTAATACCACTTACCAGACTTAAGTTTTCCAACTCCGTAGATTTCCATGTTTTAAGATAATTTTCCATTGCCTCCCAACTCCGCAATTATAATTATCATAATTCCCATTGCCTCCCAACTCCGCACACGAAAACTTCCACTGCCACCCAACTCCAATTTTATCTCAGAAAAAAATTTCCAACTCCTGGAGTTTCCATCGCTTAAACGCGGAACCCAGCGGGTTTCGGAGTTCTTCCACGGAGTTGCAGCTCTCTAAAGACTTCATACTGCTCTTAATGTATAAGGAGGGTTTTTTGTTTGGATGTAGTTTTTTTTGTATTGCATTAACTGTTTTGAAAAAATTCCACAGAACTACAATTCCGGCCCTCAATATGTGGTTAAAATTTCAAAGAGATCCATTAATTAGTTAATTTTATTAAAAATAAAGTTGCTAAGGGTGGTTTTCATTTCCATAAAATTAATCACACCTTTTGATGCAAAACAGAAATTTTTCCCTTAGAAATAACATGGGAAATTTTTTGAAAAAAACAAATCGGTTATTCGTGATTTAGGAAAACTATACGTTGGTTAGTTTTGGGAACGGTCTTAAATGAAACTTTACACTATAATCTAGGATCATTTTTCTTGTTATTAAGAAAAATTAATTTTAAGTATGTTTAACTTTAATTTTAAAAACTACCCCAATCTGCGATATTTTAGCATTTATACACTGTTTTATTAGGAAATATCAGCGAGACCAATGTTGGCCTTTTTTAACGTATAGTTGCCTCATAACAATCCGATTGTTTCTTCTTAATGCCTTTTGGTTGGAATGGCCTATCGATAGTGAGATAAGACGGCTTTAATATTGCTGCAGTGACGTTAACGCGGCTGCTACAGCGACGCCTTCAAAACACTCGGGTCTAAATTGTCGCGGATATAGTCAAATTCAGACTAGCTTAATGGACATTTTAATTTTCCCTGCTAATTATTCTGGATTACCAATAAAAGATAATTAAACTAGACTCACAATTAAAGATAAATAAGCTAGATTACGAATTTAAGTAATTAAAGTAGTTTACCAATTAAACGTTCTTAAAATAAATTATCAATTAGAGGTAATTAAACTAGACTACCAATTAGAGGTTATTAAACTAGATTACGAATTAAGGGTTACTAATTAAATTACCAATTAAGGGTAATTAAACTAGATTTCCGACGACTGGTAATTAAACCAGATTACCGACGACTGGTAATTAAACCAGATTACCGACGACTGGTAATTAAACCAGATTACCGACGACTGGTAATTAAACCAGATTACCGACGACTGGTAATTAAACCAGATTACCGACGACTGTTAATTAAACCAGATTACCGACGACTGGTAATTAAACCAGATTACCGACGACTGGTAATTAAACCAGATTACCGACGACTGGTAATTAAACCAGATTACCGACGACTGGTAATTAAACCAGATTACCGACGACTGGTAGTTAAACCAGATTACCGACGACTGGTAATTAAACCAGATTACCGACGACTGGTAATTAAACCAGATTACCGACGACTGGTAATTAAACCAGATTACCGACGACCGGCAATTAAGCTAGATTACCGACGACCGGTAATTAAGCTAGATTACCGACGACCGGCAATTAAGCTAGATTACCGACGACCGGTAATTAAGCTAGATTACCGACGACCGGTAATTAAGCTAGATTACCGACGACCGGTAATTAAGCTAGATTACCGACGACCGGTAATTAAGCTAGATTACCGACGATTGCTAATTAAGCTAGATTACCGATTAACGCGCAACGCCCTAAGACTTTTTCTCCCATATTTTGTAAACAATTTTAATTAATATGAAGACTGAAGTGACAGATATTAATAAAAACTGTCATTGTAGACAAAGACTGGAAAGTGTAAAAGATAAGGTTTGAAAATGAACTGCCTGAAGTAACAGATATTAAAATTTTCACTTTTGAAGACATCATTATAAAACATCAATTATTTTAAAAAATTCTTATCTTACTTTTTTCACCAAAATTTCATTTTCCCAAAATATTTTTCAGCAATATTTACCCAAGTATTTTGTCCTCAATAGTAGTTGTCACCTAGAAGGGTTTAAGGGATACTAGCTTGGTACTGGTTTTACTTTCAACTAACATTTGATTCTAGGATATTCAAATGCTTGGATATCTGAAAAGATTTCTCTTGAAGAGTTTAAATTTTTATATTTTAAAATTGAAAATATTGCAAAGCGGAAAATAATATAGGCCTTTTCTTTGTGATTTAGTTATTAGTGTCGAAAAGATCTGTAGATTGATCGTGATCTTTGAGAGCAACACAGCACGTTAATATTTAATACTTTGAAAGCTTTACAATTTAAGAATACATTTTGTAAAGTTTTAATTTTATAAGCTCACAACGATTTTCTCTCGTTATAGGGTCGAATTTTGTACCTAATTTTAAATTTTTGACAAAAAATAAAATGTAAAGCCGTAGTATTTTTAAAATAACGCGCATGTTCCTTTTTAAAATACTTTCCCGAAGTAATTTTGGTGAAAAAAAGTAAGATAAGAATTTTTTAAAATAATTGATGTTTTATAATGATGTCTTCAAAAGTGAAAATTTTAATATCTGTTACTTCAGGCAGTTCATTTTCAAACCTTATCTTTTACACTTTCCAGTCTTTGTCTACAATGACAGTTTTTATTAATAATTATAGTAGTCTCGATCGTAGTAATCGTAAAAATACAGCTATGGGTCCTGTTGGTCGTAGTATCCCTCCCTCTCGGAGTAACTTTCCTACCCCTCTCGCTACAGGGGCAAATAATAGTTAGTAGTAGCCCCCCTTTGCCTGCTGATATGTTAACGGCAATCCTACAGCAGTTAAACCAACAAGCCGACGAGCAAAAGCGTCTCCAAGCTTTGGTTACCCAATTACTGTTAGCTAATAATAACGCCGCTACCTCCCAACCTGTGGTGGTTCCAAATACTTCACCCAATCCAAACCCAGGGGGCTCTGCGTCTGTTTTACCCACTAATACATTACCTAACATTGCGGGTAACTCCAATTCAAACCAAACTCTAAATTTTAATGTTCCGGTAAGCAGTAATGTTGCAAACCCAAATGCTAATTTGGTCCCTAATTTTAGTCACCCAGGCTCGATTGCAGTCGCCAACGGGAAAAATAACAGTCAGGGGGGCTCTCACTTCCCTCAACCTCCTCTAGCTTCCCCTAATAGCTCTGCAGTACCGTCCCAAACAATGCAAAGTACTGGTTGTCCTAACTATAATATGGCCGCAGCATCAGCCCTCGTGGCTAGTCCAAGTATTAATAATTACAATATGGCAACGGCACCCGTAGTTTACTCAGCCCCTTTGCCAAACATTTATTACGCGGGAAATCCAACAGACCCCGGTCCGAAAGAATTTTTGGGACGGGCCAAACAAATGGGTTATAGTCTTAATGTTAGTGACGACTATTTCTTACAACGATTTATTAGCCCTGCGCAGAATGGCCCGGCCTTTGACTTTTATATCGAAAATGAGCCTTTCGCATCCTACGCCGCTTTTGAAGCAGGTTTGAAATCAAGGTTTGATCGTAAAGGAAACGATGAGAGAATTAAAGACAAGATTCATGATAGAATGCAAAAACCGAATGAATCGGTTGCCAAGTTTGTAAAGAATCTTCAAAAATTATTTAATCAGTTGAATGAACCCCTCTCGGAGAAGAAAAAGATTAAAATAATTCGGCGAAACATGCGCGACAATATTAAAAAGTATTTAGTGGTCAAACTAGATAAATACGAGAATATTCGTGATTTGTTAGACGACGCTTTAGGAGTTGAACAAATCGTAAGGCGGGAAGCCCGCGAATTAAGCGAAAATTCAAACTCCCAGCGAAACCAAGCCCCTAGAGTGCAAAATAACCAACAAGGAAATAATAATCGAGGAAATTTACCCCAACAATCGAATTCAGGTGGGAGATCGAGGCAAAACAATAGTAGGCCCATGAATTTTTCTAGTCATTCCAATAACAATAATCGGCAAGAACGACACCCGAATTCCGGAGGTCCTCGCAGTGCCCAAACAGTTTCGGCAGCTCGGCCTGTCGACACCCCAACGGCAAATTACTACAATCCCAATGTAACTTGCTACAACTGTCAAAAGGTAGGCCACGTGCGCCACTTTTGTCCAGAACTGATTGGTACCGAATCGGCTTAGGGAAACGTAAGAAGAGGCGACGTGAGCGCGGGCGGAGATCCCTCCCCCACTCTGGCGCCGCCGCGAGCTTAAAACGTCAGAGACCAGCTAGCACGGGAAGCACACAACCAGGGGACCAAGCTTTTTCAGATGGTCAGGATTTTTTACATATATTTTTAGGTAGCCTCCCGTTCTTAGCGTTAGTTGACCCTGGTTCTACACATACCATATTACATAGTGATTTTAAACCCCTCCTTGAACAACAAGGGTATATGACCGATAGTAAAATTGTTTTATTAGCTCAACCCGATTAGACGCTATTGGAAACTCACGGTGCAGTCACGCTTCCCTTTTGCCTCCCTACGAGACAAATTACTTTTGAAGCTACATATGTTTCTGGCATTCCATATTTTGGGTAGAGATTTGTTAAGAAAAATTGGTATGATCATTGATTATGGGCGGGCAAGTTACTGCTATCGCCGAAACCCTCTCGATAACCTTTCATTTGCTCCAGCTTCCGGTAAATACGGAAATATTTTTAGTTCGTCACTTAGGGATGCTGGTGACAATATTGATACCGAAGGTATAGAGAACGCACTCCACGAAGCTCCGTTAGATTCCACAGAAAAGTCGCAATTAGAATCCTTAGTTAACCGTTATAAAACAATTTTTTCTTTAATTCCTGGAAAGAATCACAGAGTCGAACATTACATAGACATAGGGAATAGTTTACCCTTGGCCTCGGCTCCGTACCGGTATTCTCCCGCCAAGCGAGCGATTATGGATGATATTATTAATGATATGTTACGGCTTGACTTAATTGAGCCCTCTGATAGCCCATGGGCAGCTCCGAGTGTTCTAATTTCTAAGAATGACAGACCTCCGCGTTTATGTCTTGATTACCGTAATCTCAACGCCGTAACTAGAAAAGACGCGTACCCCCTCCCCAGAATTGATGACATTCTGGAATCGATTCACAAACCCCGATATATTACCACGCTGGACATGCGTAGTGGGTATTGGCAGGTACCACTTCACGAGGGTCATCGTGATATCGCTGCCTTTGTGACCCATCGAGGTCTATTCAGGCCTAAAGTTTTAATGTTCGGTCTGGTCAATGCCCCTGCCACCTTCCAGCGTATGGTAAATAACATCTTTGGGGATTTATTTAATTCAGGGGTTTGCGCCTATCTCGACGACCTAATAATCGCATCAGTTGATTTTGAATCCCATTTGAAAACACTTGGGCAGGTTTTCGAGCGCTGTTAAAGTCTGGCTTAACTGTCAAGGCCTCAAAAACTTAGTTTTGTCGCCAAGAATGTCGTGTTTAGGGTCACGTCGTTAATTACGACGGTATCAAAGTTGATACAGAGAAGACTGATTCCATGCGGAACTACCCCCGCCCTGTAAACATAATAGCCCAGGACTTTTAGGGTTTGACCTAGAACATTTGAACATAAAGATGAAAATTGGTACATGTGTTATTTTCGACTCAACAAAAAATATACTAAAAGTCCCCTGCTATAGAGCGCGAGCTTTCGCCGCCATCTTGGAAAATGGCCGCCGGGAATGCCAGCTACAATGTATTCCACGTTCTTCTTCAAAAAACATGAAAATTGGTACACATTATTATTGGAACCACTTGAACATCATGGTACAATTTTATAGCTCTGTGTTCAATAGTTTGGCCGCCATATTGGAAAATGGCCGCCGTTAATGCTAGGTACAGTATATTTCACCATGTTGTTGGAAAATTATGAAAATTGATAGGTATTACAATCAGAGCTTTGTGAACCTCGTAGTAAAATATTGAAGCCATTAATTGGATAGTTTGGCCGCCATGTTGGAAAATGGCCGCCATCAATGTCATATAGATACAGTATATGGTTCAAAAATTATGAAAATTGGTAATAATTATGTTGAAGACCGTCTAAGCATCATACTTGACTATTGAAGACGTGCTACTGATAGTTTTGGCGCCATCTTCGAAAATGACTGCTGGAAATGCTAAATATATTTCAAATATATAAATCTTTTTGAAATTCCTTTTTTGAATAGATGATTTTCATTAACGTAATAAACAACAAAAAATGGATATCTCGAAGTCAAAATTATCGACGCCATCTTTAAAAATGGCCACATGAAAATCATAGCCCTAAATTCTGAAAGAAAGAAAAGTTATTCTAAGCTGTTATTCTCAACATGTTGATTAGAGAATATGATTTAATATGGGGTTTATACATTCTACTGTTGTTTAAGATTAGAATTTAGACAGATCTCTAGCATTTCATACATATTCATCGTCATCCTGAAGATTTTTCCTAATAATTGCATGTCACAACCCTTGAATAGGCGCTACACATAGCTGGGGGCCTTAACAGCGCCCCTCCCCATCATATTCCAAATTGAACCTGCGGAACCGCCGTCATGGCACACGAGATCGGCCAGTGGGACCGACGAACGCCACTTGAGCAAGTGACAGAAGCTGGACACCGTCAGCGGCGAGCCCAGTCAGAGGGTGGTGGGTGACAGGGAAGGATTAAAGCAGCAGAAGGCTCGAGGGGACGGGGGAGTTCTCTCCAAGCACAAAAGTGCCATACGGCCCAAACAAATAGAGTATCCGCGACCCCTAGAGGCTTGCCAATAGCGGGGGCGAGCCAAGGCAGCATCTGGGTGGGGCCGAAACGGCCCAGCAAAACCTTTACGGAATGGGGCAAGGAACGGTCTGAACCAAGGGTGAACCCAAAGAACTCCCGAACCGTCACACCAAACTTGGGCCCCCTCCGCCTTGACAAGTCCTTTGAATTAAAAAGGTTAAGAGAACACTTCTTTCATTTATGTGCTGTAATTGGGTGTGGTTATGATAAGGCGTAGTTTAAAGTAATGACAGATAATCAACATATTACAAATTTGTTGCGTTTTTATAATGACCATATTGCATCTAGGGAAGCCATAGCTGCTGCCGAAGAGAGATTTCTTTTCGCTTCTTTTAGGGTGATAATTGGCACGTCACGCTTTATTTATGTAGATATTACACGTATAATGGAACCGTTGCCACATATACTGTCAAGTCCTTATTTGATCTCGCTAAGCTTCATCCAACGACCGACACCGCAAAACTACATTCTTTCCGAGCGTATCTTCAAGTCCAACAACAGCTAGAAAACGATTTAATCCCGAACAGTGGGGATTGGTTCGCGATCACGAAAGTCGAAGACCCATTCACACCATTCTCCTTCCGGCATCAGATGAACTTATTCCACTCATTATTTGTACCTACAGTCTGCAGAACATCTTGTATAAAGAACTGTGAATGTAGACGATCTGTATTAGCTTGCTGGGCAATGTGTGGTCATTTTCAAGGTATAAGCCGTAATAAAGAATCTTCAGGTGGACGAGAAATATGAACGAAATGTAAAAAATGTGTCTTAAAACTAATCCTTAACGACACTAGAATGTAAATACCACATATAAAACGGTTTTTCATAACCAAAATCCGAGTAATATGGCTTTCCTTTTCTTTTTTCCAGATTTTAGGATAGTAATATTTAAGGGACCATTTTTGAAGATGGGTCGATAATTTAGACTCGAAAATATTTATTGTTATGGCGTTTTATACGTTCATAAAAATCATCTACTCAATAAAAAAATATAGAAAAAATTTATATATCGGTAATATATTTGGCACTTCGAGCAGTCATTTTCGAAGATGGCGCCAAAACTATCAGTAGCACGTCTTCAATATTCAAGTATGATGTTTAGACGGTCTTCAACATAATAATTACCAATTTTCATAATTTTTGAACCATATACTCTATCTAAATGTCATTGATGGCGGCCATTTTCCAACATGGCGGCCAAACTATCTGACTAATGGCTTCAGTATTTTACTATGAGGTTCACACAGCTCTGATTATAATACCTATCAGTTTTCATAATTTTCCAACAACATGGTGAAATATACTGTACCTAGCATTCACGGCGGCCATTTTCCAATATGGCGAGCAAACTATTGAACACAGAGTTGTAAAATTTTGCCATGATGTTCATGTGGTTCCAATCATAATGTGTACCAATTTTCATAATTTTTGACGAAGAACGTGGAATACATTGTAGCTGTAATTCCCGGCGGCCATTTTCCAAGATGGCGGCGAAAGCTCGCGCTCTACAGCAGGGGACTTTTAGTATATTTTTTGTTGGGTCAAAAACAACACATGTACCAATTTTCATCTTTATGTTCAAATGTTCTAGGTCAAGCCCTTTTTTGGCCTATCTGTCCTGGCCTATTAGTGCAAATGACTTTTATTATCTTTTTATGACTGTAACTCGCATGCTGCGAAAAGATCGAGAAGACAGTGTTTCACTTTCAAGACATTCTCGTATCGGATTCGCTATGATTCAACCGAAAATTGACAACTTCAAATACGTGGAATTCACCAATGTATTCTCAGTTGACGAATGGATTATAATTAGTTCCAATAACGCCGTTGAATTTCGTTCAACGGCCTTCTCATTTCTAAATGTTTTTGACTTTTCCGTGAATAACGTTTTGCTTAAAAATAATACGTCGCACTAAAAGTCTAATTTGATTTTACAGACTTGGTTAGCATTCGGCATCTCACTTTTCTTTTATTCAATGGCATATTCAGTCATTCAAATTGGTTATTTGAAAATAGAATTAGAACAAAAGAAAAAGCCTAAACTATCTATTCTCAGCCGCTTTTTGGAGAACGTCTCAACCTGTATCAAAATTTGTTTGAACCAAGGTACCTTTTTCGAAGAAGATAAGGTACATTTATCAATCGAAAATTGGGTTATTATAGGAGTAAATGCATACGAGCACGTTGGCCTAAAATTGACCATGTGTTCATGGGTAATCTTTTGTTTCATTATGACGCAATGCATTTCGGGAGGCCTTCTTTCAAAGTTGACTTTACCATCGAAAAGAGTTTACATTGAAACGCTGGAGGATATGTTGAGATATCCTAACTTGCCCATTTACGTGCCGAAAGACTCGGCATCAGAAGAGCACTTCAAAGTATGTTAAGGATGAACTTTATAAAACTTTGAGTTATATTTGATTTTACATAAGACGAATTCTTATGCACAAATTATGTTGCACCTTGGGCAGCCATTGACACTTATTTATTGATTTTAATAATTTTTATTTTTTTTAGGATTCTATAGACCCTGTTTCCAAGGTTGTCCACGAACAGATTTTAAGACACAACATGATACCACCCAATGATATCACAGTTAGAAAGACTTCAGAATTATTAAGCGTGACGGATAGTACTTAAGCCCGTCACACAGAACCTTTACTAGCGACAAAAATTGGTCTCATTGTTTCCAACATCCTCCTGAAACTTACAAATCTTGGTGCAGGCCAAGAATATTGGTTGTTTTCCTGTTGTACAATATGATGTGCATGCTTGAAACACCTTTTGGGTACTTCTAGTTAGTTAGTGCTCTATAGATTAATATAGCTATTTTTAATTTTAACAATGTATTTGAAATGTAAAAAAAATATGTTAAATATAGGCCAACAAATATTAATCGTAAACAACTGCATAATAATAATAGGTAAAGTGACGGTTCTCAACTAGACAAGAAGTTGCGAATTGAATTCGATAAATCTCGGGAAAAGTTTTGTCTCGCCCACTTTTCCCTTTCCTTGCCTTGCCTTAAATGAACTGTAATGGCTGTGACGTTAATTCAATGAATTTAGTTTGCTTAGTGAAGGCTTTGAGTTAACTGGGAGGACGTATACAGAGCTATGGAAATATTAACTTCTAATTAGAATAAGAAGACTCCTATGTAAATCAGTGTCAACAGATTGGAATATCCCTAATAAAGATTAATCAAAAATGTCTTGATTAGAATCAAGACTTAAAAAAGTATCGATAAGACTGAGGTTTTCACTTGACTTAAGGTTTAGATATTAATTTTTCTTTTTAATTGAAACTTAAAGGCATGCTTAAGAAAAAACAACGTTCCGTTACCGTTTTCCGTTGAAATAACTTATTTTACAGGTAATCAATTTCAAAAATTTACTTATATCGGGTTTTCGGGCACAATTCCATTCCCCCAAAACAGTTTATCATTACATTAATTACTTTTGAGAGAGTACGTGTTACGTGTATGACTTTGAGTTTTAAAAGGTTCCCACATTTGTGCCCGGCATGCTTCGCAGTGGAACAGTTGAAAACAATGGCGGAAAATTAAGTAGGGACAGTTAGATATTTACTCGTAAGTAGTAGTATTTCGCCGGTTTAACTCCAGTGGCGCGCTGTGGCGCGGTTTCACCCCCAGTGGCGCGGTTTCTCCCCCAGCGGCGCGGTTCCTGCCCCAGTGACACCATATAGCTCTAGTTGGCGTGCGATTTCAAGATGACTCCCCTCTTCTCTTATCTGTCATTTGATGTAAAATTCCTCAGCGCCACGATTGTTGGGGTTTGCACCTTCTTATCAGCAGGTCTTTATAAGCTACACAGCTATCACTCATCTTCCGCGTTTAAAGTAGAAGGCCTCTTATCGCAGGAGACAATTCCGTACCCTTATCTTATCAGCACAAATGTTGAATTCTGTTAACACTAAATTTGAACTTATATGCGTATTTTTCTTAAATGAATCTAAAATATTACACTTGTGTATTATTTATCATATAATTAAGAGGAAGAAATTGAAGTAATTATATTTAGGCGCAAAGATATCGCGGTACAAATACCTGCGACATTGTTTGATCACCGATTGGCTAAAAAAACTAATTCGACTCGTATCTTACAAGCTACATAATTCTGGGAGTAAATATATCTCGAACGTCGCTTAAATAAACATGAAGGAGCAAAGATTATTATAGATATTCGGCTAGGATCCTCTCGGTGTTGTTGTTATACATATAAAGTGCATGATTGAACATATAAAAGAACCATACCTAAAACTGTAACTGAAACTAGAACGGGCACCAAGTAAGATAAGATAAGAGATCATATAAATATGGGAGAACATGGTTCGAGTATCATTGTCTCTACTCCTCTTAAAGAGTAAAGATCGTTTTTTATAACTAGTTAAAATGTTTATTTGTGATATTTGTAATGCAAAATTCTCCAGGAATAACGACGTCAATAGGCATAAGCAGGCAAAACACGCGAAAGTTAGCTTCCCATGTTCGGTTTGCAACAAATGTTTCTCTAGACGCGACGCGTTAAAGCGCCATAAACTGAGTCACGACCCACGAAACTCTCCAACCAAACGCCCTGCATCCGAAGGACTACCGTCAACGCACACCCCGCCCATAGTTCCACGTCTTTCACCAGCAAGTGATCCGAGCAATCTAGCGACCTGGAATAAAGAGACCCCTGATAGCCAGAATAAATTAGAGGATTCGGTTTTCGATCTGGAAAATCCCATGTATACGATGTCCAACCAGGAAATTCAGGACATACATAACATAATGGACCGCGTGGAGGAGGTTGAAGACGCAGTTTTACCCGAAATAAGCCCACCTGAATCAGAACCCACCGACACACTAGAGGAAATGGAGGCTTTAAATCACGCCATTTTTTGCGATCGAATTACCCCAACGTTGACAGAAACTGACCCGGAAGTGTACATTATGCGCCATAAAACTGTAATCGAAAAGTACTTACGTGAAAAACTAATTAAAGACCAAGGTATTAAGTGGTATTTAACCATCCGAGCGCGCTACACCCGCGAACTTGCAAATACCGACCAGGAAGTTGAGTACTTGGTCTACCACCGAACTCCACAGCGGACGATATCCCACGTCAAGTAGATTTGTGTGTTGAAACCAAAAAACGATTAATGGAAGATTTCCAGAAACGTGGAAGCGTATGGACTTTAGATAAAATCCTATTCCTACAAGTGAATATTATAACGTATCTACCACTTGTAGGCGGATCATACATGGAACTTCCCAAAGAACTGGCTGCCACGAAAGCCATTTTAAATATTAAGAACACAGAGAACCGATGCTTTCTATGGTCCATTCTCGCTCATTTGCATCCGCTATCTTGAAATCATCATCCGGAGCGCGTTCAGAAATATCTCCAATACCAAGATGAACTAAATTTAACTGGCATATCTTTCCCCTTTGAACTGAATGTCAAACGTTTACAGGATTTTGAAGTTGAAAATAACCTTTCAATTAACATTTTCTGCTATGAGAAAGGTATCTTTCCGCGCTACATTAGCTCAAACCAGGTGGATAAGGCCCGACAAGTAGATCTTATGCTACTAACACGAGGGGAAAAACGACACTACTGTCTGATACGTAGCTTAAGCCGCCTTCTGAACAACTTTTCAAAACATGATCATGCCACCCACCATTGTCGATATTGCCTGCATCGTTTCGTGGGGCCTAACTCTGAAGCAAATCGCGATAAGCATATCAAAGATTGCAGCCTACACTGCCCACAAAAAGTAGTTATGCCCATGGAGTAGCCAGTGTGCGAATTCAAGAAATATGGGTGGTACCAAAAAGTGAAATACGTTATCTACGCCGATTTCGAAACTATCCTTCCCAAAGTGCTGACATGTATGCCCGACTCGAATCATTCGACTACAACTAAACTCTCGCACCATATCTCCTGCGGCTTTAGTTACCTAATAGTCGGTCCAGACGGTGTACCTTCTAAACCCGTGACTTACAGAGGGGTAGACGCCACTGAGAAGTTTTTAGACAATCTTATAGAGGATAAACAAGGCTTATTAGAAAAAATCGCGGAGAATGTACCCATGACTCTCTCTTCTGCGGAGGAAAGAGATTTCGCAAACGCAATCACGTGCTACGTGTGTGGGAATCCCTTCACCGTCAAAGATTACAAAATCCGCGACCATGACCACACTTCAGGAGCATTCAGGGGTGCAGCCCATAATTCATGCAACCTGAAATTAAAACCGCCAAACTACATCCCCGTGTTCATCCATAACCTCTCGCATTATGATTCTCACGTTATTATGGAGAAAATTGGATTAGTGAAGGACCATCGAATAGATTGCATTCCGTCAAACTCCGAGACGTATATCTCGTTCAGTCTGGGTAAATTACGCTTCCTCGATACTATCCGATTTAATCCGGCTTCCCTAGAAGTTCTTGCGAACAATCTGGCCAAAGGCGGAATAGACAAGTTTACTTGTATGAAATCTGTCTACAAACTTGATGAAGTGTCGCTGCTGTTGCGTAAGCAGGTCTACCCATACGATTATATGGACAAAGTCGAGAAGTTTAACGAGACAGAGTTACCGCCAAAGGATGCTTTTTTCAATACACTAACGGACGAGGATATATCAGACGAAGATTATCAACATGCAAGGAGCGTGTGGGAAAAGCTTGATATCTGAAATCTGGGCGAATACCATGACTTGTACGTGCAATCAGACGTCCTGCTTTTGGCGGACATTTTTGAAAACTTTAGAAGCATGTGTATGTATTACTACAAGCTGGACTGTGCGCACGCATTCACGGGACCCGGATTCCTACGACCCATCCAAACCCAGCTCCTTCATTACATATTTAGACTGTAACAACCTATATGGTACAGTCATGTGCGACAAGTTACCGATGAAGGGATTCCGATGGATACAACCTTGTCTTAATTTTACGCAAGAGGTGATTCTACTCCACCCCGACGATGACGATACCGGCTACATACTTGAGGTCGAATTAGAGTACCCGGAACATTTACACGACGAGCACAATTGTTACCCCCTTGCCCCTGATAGACGAGTCATAACTACAGATGAACTGTCAGAATACTCCAAGGATCAACTGAAGGAGCTAGGAATTCCGGAGAGGGAAAGCTTTCCTAAGCTTGTGCCTAGCTTGTATAAGAAGGAAAAGTATGTGATCCACTACAGGAATCTTAAGTACTATGTCTCCAAGGGGATAAAAATCAGCATGGTTCATCGTATCATGACCTTCGAACAGGGGGCGTGGTTGAAGCCGTTCATCGAATTCAACACGGAGAAGCGCAAGATGGCCGTCAACGACTTTCAACGCGAATTTTTCAAGCTTTTAAACAATTCGGTCTTTGGGAAGACCATGGAAAATCGGGTGTACCTCGTATGAGCAGTTCCCGGTAGAGCAGTTCTCGAAATAGCAGCCGCGATTCCAAAAAGACAGCGGCGTTCTTCAAAACTGCTGTTTTAGAAATAGCGGCTGCTGTTTTAGAAATAGCGGCCGCTGTTTTAGAAATAGCGGCTGCTATTTTGGGAAATAGCAGTGTTTGTCTTCAGTTTCGAGTATTTCTTAACAATACAGTTATATTCGTTGTTTTCGAAAACTACCTTTTTCTGTGACCATTTAGTCAGTAATGTGACCTACTAACGGATCGTGTTTTTAAAGTACACTTAAATATTACACTATTCTTCAGGCTGTATCAGTTTACAATTCTAATACCAGAGTAGAAAATATTTCAAGAAAGCTTATTTTATTTCGGAAGTAGATAATTGTAAAGAGTATTTTTTTGGAAAAGGCATATTATTATTTGGGAAGTGAAATATAACAAACAACAATATTTTGGAAAAGGCGTAAAATTGTTACACCTTTTCAAAAATATTACCAACCTAAGTCTAACCAATCAAAACAAAACCTAAAAAATCCAACCGAACCCAACCTAACCTAACCTAACCTAACCAAACCTATCCTAACCTAACCAAACCTATCCTAACCTAACCTAACCTAACCTATCCTAACCAAACCAAACCAAACCTAACCAAACCTAGCCTAACTTAACCTAACCTAACCTAACCTAACCTAACCTAACCTAACCAAACCTAACCTAACCTAACCTAACCAAACCTAACCTAACCTAACCAAACCTAACCTAACCAAACCAAACCTAACCTAACCTAACCAAACCTAACCTAACACTATTCGGGGTTCAAATAATCAACTCGAAGCAAACCATATCTGACCTAGTTCTATTTAAGTTCATATAACACAGCGTACACCATAAAAAAGAGCAGTCGTTTTTCGCATTCCTGTTTTTCTGCTCTTTAGAGAACTGCTGTAATGGTACGCCGCGTTTACGAGAACCGCTGTAATGGTACGCCGCGTTTACGAGAACCGCTGTATCGGTAACTGTTGTAACGGGTAAACTGCCATTTCGGGAAACCGCTATTTAGGGAACTGCTGATATGAGGACCGCTATTTTGGAATCCGCTCATACGGGAACCGCTCATCTGAGGGCTTCCCGGAAAATCTACGTAACCGCATTGATTTCAGTTTAGTCCAGTCGCCCGAACAAGCCATAAAGAAGGCTAGTTCACCAACATTTCAACGCTTCACCGTCTTCAAGAATGAATTGGTAGGAATACATCGAACAAAAAAGTCCCTCACTCTCAATAGACCCATCTTTACCGGTTTCGCGATATTGGACCTCTCCAAACTCCTCATGTACCGTTTCCACTACGAGGCAATTAAACCTAAATACGGAGACACCGCGAAGCTTCTTTCCACGGACACGGATTCCCTGACGTACCATATCCAAACTGACGACATCTACCAGGACTTTGCGGAGAATAAGGAATTGTACGACTTTTCCGGCTACCCTAAAGACCACCCTCTGTACAGCGATGTCAACAAGAAGGTTCTTGGAAAGTTAAAAGATGAACTTGACGGGACACCAATCCAGGAATTCGTCGGTCTTAGACCGAAAATGTACAGCATATTGTCCGCGAAGGGGGAAAAGAAAACGGCAAAGGGCATTTGCCGTAGAGTTGTGAAGAAAAAAGTACGCCACGCCCAATACCGAGAATGTCTACTGAAGCGAATGCTGACGGTAGAAGAAATGAAGAGAATCATCAACAGCAAACATGAACTTTTTACCGTGAGACAGAGAAAACTCTGCCTCAATCCATGCGATGACAAGCGGTACATAATTGACGGGATTACCACGTTGGCTCACGGCCACTACAAAATATCAAAATAATTTAAAATTTATGTAAAAATAAAAACTTCAAATTTTCTTCCTTCACTACAAAATTTTACCTTTCGTGTAAATTTGTATATGTAAATATGTATTAACTTGCTATTTTTTCTTTTTTTATAAATTTTTGAATGTTGTTGAAAATAAAATAAATATAATTATGTTAAAGTATTCTTCTCCAAATTTATCCTACTCTTTTTAATTTTTCATGTACGAGGAGGGGAGAAGGGCCCGCCCCCCCTTCCGTTCAAAGTTTCGCAGTTTCCGTTCAAAGTTTCACAGTTTGCGTTCAAAGTTTCACAGTTTGCGTTCAAAGTTTCACAGTTTGCGTTCAAAGTTTCACAGTTTGCGTTCCAAGTTTCACAGTTTGCGTTCAAAGTTTCACTATTTCTGTTCAAAGTTTCACTAAGGGATAGATTACATCACTTTACATACAGTTTACCAAAAATGCACTTATTCTCCTAAACAAAATGAATTATCGCACCATCAGTGATTGATAAGTCACAACTCTTACAGGGAATTGACTGATTTCCGATTTCCAAGAGCTTTATTTGTTTACATCCTTATCAGCATGATAAAGAACTGTCGGCGGGAAATTCAAAAATCGTACCCTATATAATCAGTTCAGTTCCGAGTTTAATTTTTATTCAGTAGTTGAGCAATTGACGATAAATTTGAAAATGCTAAGCTTATACGAAACGTGTATTTGTTTTAAGACCCCCATCCCCGATTTCACAACAAATTTAGGAGTCTAGAACGTCTTTGATGGTAACTTGGGTTTATTGGGCTTTGGGTTATCAGAAACTTTCGAAGTGGGCGAATTGGTGACTGATAAGATACAACCTTTGCAGGGGAGAATCAGATCAGCGAATTCCATGGTCCAGGGGGGGGCTCTTTTTTAAACTAGGTGGGTGGTTGCGCAAATTCTACCCCTGTTGATTTATAGGAAACGTCACCTGTCACGCAGATATATTACCCTAGCTGTTTAGAAACACTAAGAGAATATGCAAAACTTCCTGGAATATTTTGATTGAAAAAAATAGTTTAGTTATTTTTTATTTATGGGGGCAATGTCTATATTTTTTTGGTGACGACAATAGTGAAAAGTTCTATTACACTTTAAAATCAATTTCTACACAAAGTGTAGAGTGTTAGTTAGTTAATCAGACAATTAAATTAGTTCATATTTTTCTTAGCCAAAATACTATTACTGGTATATTATACAAATATTATACAAAGAAAAAGATACAATAAAAGATATTATTTAAATATAAAATTTAAGCTATTTGGGTGTTCTAGTTGTAATTACTTAAAATTAGTTTAGATTTTTTTAACTTTTTAAAATGAGTAAATGTATAAATTTAAAGAGTGTCTTAACGTTAAAATATGTAGAGCGTTGGTAATAAAGTTGTGTAACTGATATTTAGTGAACCCTTTGAAAAAATTAATTGGAATTGATATTGGTTTAAAATTTGGATACTAGTGCCTAAATTTCAGTTCAACAAGTCTGTTCAGTTTTAAGTAGCCTTTTACGAGCTTATTAAGAAATTAAATTTCATTGCAACGCTTTACTAACAGGGGTTACGCTTTTATTTTTTTTACCTCTTGGAAATTCTATAATTAAAGCAAGATTCGTGTTTTTTTTTCTCTCGTAGCAATAGCTAGGCCCTACAACCCTCCCTCCGCTCCCTTTTAACAGCTATTGCCAGGACAACTCCGAAATGAACCTTGAACCAACGTACACCTTAAACTTTCTCGAGGGCCGATAAGTTTACCTAGTCATGAATTACTCTAAGGTAATACGAAACTATTCGTACATCTCTGGCAGGATGTATCGTAAAGTTATCCAATATAACAGTTCACACAGAACACTTTGGAATCACAAAGATCTCCAATAAAGTGATTCAAACAGAACACTTTTAAACACAAAGATATTCAATAGAGTGATTCACATAGAACGCTTTGGAATCACAAAGATATCCAATAGAGTGATTCACACAGAACACCTTGGAATCACAAAGATATCCAATAGAGTGGTTCACAAAGAACACTTTGTACCTGCAAAAGAGTCAAAATAAATGGTACACGCTTCACACCCAGAACTGTGAATCGAAAGTACACTCAGATTTAGATGATGTACTACAAAACTTAAAAAAAAAATACGTTTTAATTTCGAGGCGAACGATAATCTTTCTTATAAAAAAAGTTACATTTTTTATTCTATATAGCTTTTTCTTCTGTATAACACTGGCCCAACAACCCTCCCTCCGCTCCCTTTTCACAGCTATTGCCAAGACGACTCCGAAATGAACCTTGAACCAACGTAAACCTTAAACTTTCTCGAGGGCCGATAATTACCTCTCCGAGTGACGTATGTCACGGAGAGGTATTACACCGGCCGTGTCTGTCTGTCTGAGTGTCTGTCTGTGTGTCTGTCTGTGTGTCTGTCTGTGTGTCTGTGTGTCTGTCTGTCTGTCAGACCCCACGTGACCGCGTTCGCAGTTTACAAATCGGAGCAAACAAATACCCGATTTCCGGAACGCGTTCGCGGTTCACGGAAATTTGGCCATTCATCTGCCAACACCAGTCTTTACTAACTAAGCCTTCTAAGGACCACAATCTGCTAGTCTTTGTCCATCCCACATGGACACTAGTCTGTACTTGCTAGCTTCCAAGCACAACCATCTTCTGTTCTTCGTCAATTTCACCTTGACACCAGCTTCTATGCACCACCATATTCTGTTCTACGTCAATTCCACATTGACACCAGCTTCTATGCACCACCATCTTCTGTTCTTCGTCAATTCCACATTGACACCAGCTTCTATGCACCACCATCTTCAGGTCTTTGTCCATTCCACATGGACGCCAGTCAGTCCATTCTGGCTTCTTTTCCTTCGTCATCGTTTGGTTTCAAGATATACGCGGCGATCGGCTAGGGTTACGAGAAACGTCTAGCCTCCCAATGGCAGGGCTTCCACCATCGGTTCACGCGAATGCGTTTTTATCTATTATTGGTTTCAAGATATACGCGGCGATCGGCTAGGGTTACGAGAAACGTCTAGCCTGCCAATGGCAGGGCTTCCACCATCGGTTCACGCGAATGCGTTTTTATCTATTTTTATAATGGAAACGAATCGTATATATAACCCGAAATTTGAAGAAAGCGGGAAAGAGGGGTACCCTTCACTTTGAGCGTCAATATTAGCAAAGTTTCGAAAGATAATAGGAACAACTTTATTTTAAACGATTTAACTATTTTTAAAGTTATTTACTGGCGATTAAAATAATTAATATCATTTATATTTAATTAATTATTTAAGATAAACTTATTTCTTTGAAGTGACACAAGTGAGAGTTTATATAGAACGAGTAATGAAGATTACATCTGAATCGAAACACTACACGCATATCAAAGTTAATATAAAGCGAGTAGGATGATAAGATGTCTTACAAAACGATAACATTTCCTTTTTGCAGAATATTAAATGGAAATATTTTAAATAATTTTCGGCATTACGATTCTTTTAGTAGTTGTGTAGCTATAAAGCTCTGTTTCATCTCAATATTCCAAGAACATCTTTTGATATTAACATTTCAAATTTGGTGTTTACTTTTTAATTCAGCTTTACTACATTTTTATATAGCGTAAACGCAACCTTTAATTTCACTACATAATATGGATTTCAATACTTCGTCTTTCTGTAAGTGTTGAAGCGATTGAGTGAGTCGAAAGATAAATACACATCCTATATTTTAGTTGTACCATGCGTACCACAATGTTGCCAGGCGTTTATTGAAGGATGCTTGGGTACTTGGTACAGACTGTTACGTGTACCAAGTTTCCTAGCATCCAAGAATAAATAGGATTCATAGAAGCCAGTGTTAAGGGCATGTCATGGGTCAAGTCGTTAAATATATCGACGCAGTTAAATAGCTGATGGCATTATTTTATGAACTTTCTCATTGCGTTTCGAGAGGAAGTTCAACTTTGGCACGGACGACAGATGGCGCTCTTAACCTTCTACCCCCAAAAATCGTATTTGTCTGCTCGGTTTCCCCTTCCGCGTTTTTTCGTTATAAACTTATGATTTAACGAACTGAGAAGATAATATTTCATATTTCCTAAGACAGATAAGCTTCTACTCCTTTCATCTTACTCCCAGTTAGATTTAACCTTGTTAAAACATAATCAGATGAATTTGAGTTACAATGCCGTAAAATCCTCTGCATACAGTTACCTAGGAGTGATAGAGACATTTTTACCGATGTCTAGAGATGATAAACTTAAGCGAAATTGTTTTACGTTTGAATAAAAATACCGCTTCCAGTAGTGGGTTTATAGTACTCCTTGTTTGTGTAAGATTAGTGTAGCTGTAGAGCGTAATCATGATAAACGCTTAAAAATATATATTTTCAATAAAACACCGCTTCCACTAGTGGATTTATACTCCTTGTTTGTGTAAGATTAGTGTAGGTGTAGAGAGTAATCATTATAAACGCTTAAAATATATTTTCAAAAATGAAGAATATAGAACATTTATTTTGTATCAAAAAATATTTTGGTGCTAAGTTTGCTTTAGAAAAATCCAAACGGCTAGGTATTGGTAAAAAAGACATGTGTAAGCTATTTGTAGATGAGATAATTGTTTTCCATGTTTTAAATGAGACTAAAACTTCCACTATTGTGTCTAAAAAAGTGTTGGCAATGTATATTTTTTAAATATGACGGAATTGCGGTTGATATGATAGCGCCCTATTTGCGAAAAAAACCTTTTTTTAAACAGTTGAATCAGTCTTTGATAGAATTTCAAGAGAAGAAGTTAAGCGTTAAATTTGCTCGATAAATTTTGTTCGGAAAATAATATATTTAAGCGCTACGTATTACTGAAGGAGATTGATTTTGCCAATCTTTGTGAGTATTTAACTGTTTAATAATTATTTTGGTTAAGTGGGAGCCTAGCTTATGTGTGATTGGGTTGTGGCTTCCATGTTTTGGGGAGATTTGCTTTTTGTGTGGCGAGGTATGATTCAGCTTTGATATGGACAAATGTTACAAATCATACTGGTAGACTAAGAATACGGTTGAGGTAAAGCGAGAGAGTAGTTTCCACAGCAATTGAGAGATATTGAAAAGGCTTGAACAATTGACTATTTTAAAATTGAATTCCTGCACTTGCAAAGAATTAAAAAAAAAGCGAAAGATGCATATATTTAGGTTGTTTAAGGGGTAGTGATAGTCATCTCCACTCGGAGAGGTAATATTTTGGCTTTCCCAACTTGTTTTACCTAGTCATGAAATACTCTTAAGGTAATATGAAACTATTCGTACATCTCAGGCAGGACGTGAAACCATCTGATACGTTAATTTAATTTAAGGGTTTAATACTGGTTCATTTTTTAGGAATCCGGGCGCTTAACATTCCCTTTAAAATGTCTATACTCTTTCCAAAAGCAGAACAGTGACGTCAGTCAAGTTACTGACGAATCTCTCTCTTTTTCTAGTCATAGTATCGCTGACCTCGTACCAGCCGTTGTCTTTTCTCACAAAGTTCACATAATGTCCCTCGGCTAACGATTCACCTTTATGAATAATCACCCCTTTAGTTTTAAAAAGCATCTTGTTCATTGTGACTTTTTGATTTTCGAAACTTGATATTTTGGTCGAAATCTTAATTGGTCGACCATCTTTGTTATCGCCACGTAGAAGACACAGAAATACGTACTTTCCGCTGGATATCAATACATCAAGCTCTTGTGTTGTAGGATTATCACAAAATACGCATCGCATTTCTGTTAATCTCATCCTTTTTTTTCTAGAGGTGTGCGGTTAACCGTTTCAATCGAATAATTCGATCGAATACCGAACCGAATAATTCGATTCGGTATTCGATAAGCCCATTTTCACTATTCGATTCGAATATCGAATACCGAACTGACTATTCGGTTAAAGTTCGACTACCATAAATTTAGGTCCTTGGCACTAGAGAGACCCCCCTTATTTAAAAAAATATCATCCCAATTTTATTTGTCTCCCATCAAAAACTACCAGCAAGTGCATAGGAAAATTTTAAGAAATACTTGACCACCAATGAGGAGAGGTATTTTGAAATTTAGGAGCTTCTAAATGTTCTTCTCCTTGCTTTGTATTGACTATTGGCGAATATTAGGGTTACTACCCGATTAACCGCGAATAGTTGGCCTAGTATTCGCGAATATTAGGGTTAAATATTCGCGGTTACTAGGCTTAACTATTCGCGATTAATCGGGAAGGAAAAAAATTACCAAGGCCCAACTATTCGGTATTCGATTTGGAATAAACTATTCGATTCGGTATTTGATAAGGAAAATTTTTTGGTATTCGATAACCGGTTCGATACCCAAAAAGTGGTATTCGCACACCCCTACTTTTTTCTAAAGATTTCCAATTAATTTTATCTCGGTTTTCTAGTGGAAGATTGAAAATGTTGCTTTGATCAATGTTTTCCGAATTTTGTTCAACTTGACATTTGGGGCATTTGGTAACGTTTCGAGACTTTGACCAAAAAGATCTTTTAGAGTAATCGGCTTCCATTTCTTGGCTTAGTGTCGTCAAGAGAACCATCAAAAATTCACTGGCGTCTTGTTGCTCATTTAGCGAAAAGTGATTACCAACAGCTATTCTCAGTTCCAAGCCTTTACGGCTAAAACTACCTTGAGAACTCTCGATGTCGTTTATTGCGTTATGGAGGCAGCGTAAAACTGGTTTTTTTCTACGAATGATCCGTTGTAAGATTTGACCAATTCTCTTAATTCGGGCACTAATAACAGTAGTTGCAAAACGCTATTTGGATAGCATGTTACTTGATCATCGTTATTTAAACCTTTCACGGGAAAACTATCCAAACTCTGTTGGTCCTTCCTTTTCTTCTTTGGCATTTCCTGCGCCGTATCGTCACATCTCTCTTCCTCGCCTTCTAAAAGGCTTTTAGATAGAGTAGGTGCACTTGTTTTTCTACCCCGGCTTTGTTTTGACTCCGTTATTTTCAATAGAGGCAGATCTGGCCTATATTTTTTGCGAAGCCTGTTATACTCTATAATGGCTCGTCCATCCGCCTTAATTTTGGTCGGATCGAACTGCAATAGATGAAGTGCGGCTAAAGACGTCACTCTTGATAAAGCGACGTACGCCATGCCGGTTCCGAATAAATTCGAACCTAAATCCATAATGGCGCATTTTAAACTCATGCCTTGGCCTTTGTGTATCGTAATAGCGTACGCCAGGATGACGGGAAACTGCGAGCGCTTAATGTATATTTTTGCCATGAGCAAAAATTTAACGCTAACTTTCTCAACTAAAAAATCGGAGATATCATCGTCGTTATTCGGTTCGCGATCTACTCTGAGAAAAATACCAGTAACGTTTCCTTGTTCATCCTTCTTGAATACAGTTACGAAACCCATCGTACCATTTACAACGCCTTTTTCAAAACTGATATTCCTTCTGACCATTATTCGGCAGCCAACGCAAAGAAGTAACTTGCTTTCCAAACCGCCCGTTTTGAACGGTTCGTTTTCTAGCCTTTGCAAACTCCCTAGAATGTTTTTATTCATTTTTTTGTCACAGTCTGCGAGTCTATCCTGACAAGGAATGCTTTCAACTTTCTCGCTACTTTTTCGCAGCATTTCAAAGTTGAATTTTTCGCACATGGCTAATTTAGGCATCAAACAAATTTGTTGAAACCCTTCATTGGACAGCTTAATGAAAAGCTCCATAGCCACCTCGATGTTTTTTCCTCCCTCAAACAATCTAGATTCTAGGGGTGTGCGAATACCACTTTTTGGGTATCGAACCGGTTATCGAATACCAAAAAATTTTCCTTATCAAATACCGAATCGAATAGTTTATTCCAAATCGAATACCGAATAGTTGGGCCTTGGTAATTTTTTCCTTCCCGATTAATCGCGAATAGTTAAGCCTAGAAACCGCGAACATTTAACCCTAATATTCGCGAATACTAGGCCAACTATTCGCGGTTAATCGGGTAGTAACCCTAATATTCGCCAATAGTCAATACAAAGCAAGGAGAAGAACATTTAGAAGCTCCTAAATTTCAAAATACCTCTCCTCATTGGTGGTCAAGTATTTCTTAAAATTTTCCTATGCACTTGCTGGTAGTTTTTGATGGGAGACAAATAAAATTGGGATGATATTTTTTTAAAGGGCCGTCCACACTGAGCTGTTTCGCGTCGCTTTGCGTTGCTTTGCTCAGTTTTGCGTTCGTAACGCTATCCACATTGGCAGCAAAAACATTTTTCTTCGCATTGCACGTCGAACGCAACGAGGCGCGAAGGAATAGACTAGTAGCGAAAAACTTTCGCGTCGCGGTTAGCAAGCACCAAGTGACAACCAATCAGAGGAAAGGAATATTAAACGAGAAGGGAAAGCCAACCTGTAGACTTGTTCAGGCATTTAAAATATTAAACTGTCTTGAGACTTCCGATTTTGAAGGATATTTAATTACTCTGGAAATAGACAATCCAAGGCTCTCTGAAATTTGAGGTGCACTTTTCAAGAAGAGGAGTAACCAATAGCAATAACGTTAAAAAACTCGAATTGGATACAGGTGCATATATTTCAGGAATAGAGTATCATGTTTGATTTCATAGGCCAAGTGCACTTTTGGGATCAAATTATGAAAATCTCCATCAACAAATCTATCCTCAAAACATCCCAAACCCAAATATTTCGTTTATGTTTCCAACGTCGTCTCCTAGCTAAAATTAATGCTACACTAGCCAGTTTTACCAACCTACGCGCGTTTTCATCCGCCATGTTTGCTATGACGTCACAATCGCGCTTTGTATTGGGTTGCATTCAGTCGGACCAGCGAAGCAAATTGTTCGCGTTGCACTGAATCGCGGCGCGCTTGTCGAAAGCAACGCGAAGTGGCGCGTGGTAAAGCGAAGTTCAGTGTGGACGGCCCTTAAATAAGGGGGGTCTCTCTAGTGCCAAGGACCTAAATTTATGGTAGTCGAACTTTAACCGAATAGTCAGTTCGGTATTCGATATTCGAATCGAATAGTGAAAATGGGCTTATCGAATACCGAATCGAATTATTCAGTTCGGTATTCGATCGAATTATTCGATTGAAACGGTTAACCGCACACCTCTACTAGATTCTAAGGTTGCAACATCAGCTTCGGAAATAGTTCCAATTCTAACTCTGCTTAGAATGTCGCCGTAACTTTGGTCGTTGGCTTGTCTAACATTTTGCGTTAGTTTATCGTATTCAAAAAACTTCCAATGATCACTTCCTCCGATGCAATTGAATCTAAGTCTGGCTTCTTCGGAAGTGATTTTGATCTTTGTACAGATTAAAGGTGAAATTGATAAACCTCAGACCCAACACAATTTCGTGCAGGCGAAGTCAGGGCGTCTTGATCAAACGTCCTACTTTTTGCGCACGAAGCCCTGCCTTCGCCTGTACTAACTTGCGTTGCTTCCGACGTTTACGAATTCCACCTTTTATAGGAGATTGAAGTGCAACACCTCATGCAGTAAATTCTTGCGTCGTTCTTGAACTAGCCGCCTCTAACACTTACCATACTTATGGAACATATCTTATAAACTAATGGTGATATTAGTGGACAATCGCGCTTAAAACCCATTTTAAGGATGTTTAACGTAAATCCATAGATACAGAATGCGATTGAGTAAATTTGTTTTCACGCTATAGGATAGGCAACTCCCTATCTCAAATGACAAATTATTCTGTATATACTCTGTTACAACATCGGTTGTCAGCACGCGTAAAGCTAGGTCTCTATTTAACGTAGCTTTGTACGTGCTGTCAAGAGACGAGAAACTTCAAGATCTTCAGGATTTAAAATTTCAGCGAGTTTTTTTAACTCGAATGTACGGACCTCTGGGCCTTAGTTTCATATACTTCTGAACTTGCCTACAGCCTACTACACGTATTTAAAACCTAAGCCTAGTGGTCCATGCACTCGAGCTAAAAAACTCGCGGATATTTTAAATCCTGAATATCCTTTCCTTTTTCTCTTGTCAGCACGCACAAACCTAGGTTATATAGAGAGGTAGCTTTGCGCGTGTTGATAACCGACGCTGGAACAGAGTATATACAGAATAAGCGGTCGTTTGATATAGGAGTTGCCTACCCTATAGCGTGAAAACAAATAGTAGTTTTCACAAATCATATATACTGGGCTTTAATAAAGTAATCTAAGGTCATCTTAATTAAGTTATATTGTTTAAAAAGTAGACGAAAAAAAGCCAGAGGTTGAAAAAATGGATGAAACCTCCGCCGAGGATAAAACGTCCGTTGAGGAAAATTAAAATAATTAAAAGAAATTTTATGTAAGTCACGTTTAATTTTTTCACTTTTTCAATTTTATTTCAAGAATAATAATATTGAGATTATGTTATACGTAGGTTCAAAAATATTGTTTCTTGGATTTTTTTTTAAATTTTTTTGTCCATTCTTATGTTTTTTTTCTCCTTTTTAACTACTTAAAAAATACTTTAAAAATAAAAGAAATTAAAAAACATTACTTTGAATTTTATTGAATTTTAACCTCTAAAAGCTGCCTCTATTTACATCAGTTCTTTGAAACATTATTTGAACATGGATAAAGGATGTGCGTCAAAAAATTGGTTTTCACGCTATAAATTCGGCTAGGCTAGGGCCCTGTTATCAATGACGTCGACCTATAGGAGCCCGTTCAATCGGCCAACAAGTGCGACTTTTGGATTCTTGGCGGGAAGTTCGTAGGAACCGAAAATTAACATTAAGTTTTATGGGAGGAGGTAGGCTTTTCGGCCAGATCAATTGTCCAATTGATCCAAATGACCTGAAATTTTAATGAGACGTGTAGTTCGATGATTTTTATTATTCTAAAAAAGATTCGAGCTTCTTACAGTGGATAGTTTTTACCTCTCCGTGTGACGTAGTCCAGGAGAGGTTCTGTAACGGCCGTATCTGTGTGTGTGTGTGTCTGTCTGTCCGTTGTTATACTCACGTGACCGCGTTCGCAGTTTTGTATCGGAGCAAACGTGTTCCCAATTTCCGGACCGCATTAACAGTTCACAGAAATTTGGAAAATTGTATTTCTCTCCGTTGGCTACTAAATACTTGAGTTCTCACACCACCATGATTGGTCTTCGTCCATCTCATGTAACAATAACATGCAAAGCATGAAGTTATTCCCTTCACTCAATAGTATTTTCAAATATTTTTATATATGGCTGGTAGTTTCCCGCGTGTGAGGCATGTTACTTTCCCCAACCCGTGCGCGTCATCGGGAAAACCTATTCCCCAAAACTCTCTCCGCGTGTGCTTCGTGAACTCGAAGATGAACTCTTTCAAGAGCCCTTAACGAACTTTGAAGACCCCGTAGCTTCTGGAGAGAAGGTATAAAAAGACGGCGCCTTCTATTATCTCCCTCTCTCTCGATACCTATCTGCGAGGCCGGACTCTGCCCAACTTTCCTGGGACCGACGACACGAGGTCCAGCAGCCCGAACCACGTTACCGGGCCTTAACCAGGATGGACCTTAGGACCGAACTTTAACCGGCCGAACTTATTTTTCGCTTCGGATCCGCGCCCTCGATGAACTTCCATACGGTACCGTAAAAACAATTTATTTATAAAAGAGCTCTCGCGAAATTATGCGCGCCAATAAGGGAATAACCAGCCCACCAATTTTTATTAATTAAGTACTTTCGGATCATGAACTTTTATTCATTTTCTTAAACCGTATTACCTTTTAAATAAATCTTAATGTTAATTTTAATCATGCCGACAGTCCATTTAAATTTACTCCCCCTAGACAAAACGAACCTATTTCATTACATATTATTATTCACTTAAGTTAACTATAAAATCTGTCGCACTCACATGAACACCAGTCTAGTACTTTTCTGGCTTTTAACACCACCATCTTCTGTCCTTTGTCAATCCCACATTGACACCAGTCTGCACTTACACTGGCTTCTAAAACCACCATCCACTGGTCTTCCGTCTATTCCACATAGAGACCAATCTGTATCATTGGCTTCTTCTCCATTATCATCGTTAGGTTTTAGGATATACGCGGCGATCAGCTAGGGTTACGAGAAACGTCTGGCCTCCCTAAGGTGGAATCGGCCACCAAAGGTTTTCGCAATTGCGCTTTTTCCTTACTATTATAAGGGAAACGATCTCCATATATATACCAAAATTTTAAAAGAATCGGGTAAGAGGGGTACGCTTCAATTTAAATGTCAATATTAGCAAAGTTTGAGAAGATAATAGGTATAACTTTATTTTAAACGATTTAACTATTATTAATGTTAATTATTGAAGATTAAAATAATTAAAAATAATAATATTTATTTAAATATTAAAGATAAACCTCTCGTGCAAAGAGAGAGATTAAATCATTGCCTCCTATATCTACCAAGGCCCGTGCATGCGATATATTTCCTTCATTGCCTCTTATATCTATCAAGGCCCGTGCATTGTGAGATATTTCATTCATTGCCTCCTATATCTATCAAGGCCCGTGCATTGTGATATATTTAATTCATTGCCTCCTATATCTATCAAGGCCCGTGCATTGCGATATATTTTTCAAAACAATGACCAAAATGAGAAGCTCCTCTCAGAAACAAAATAATTTCTTTTCTCTGTATATGAAATGAAAATATGGATAATATTTAATGGTATGACTCCTTGCCTGTCTATTAAAAAGCGACAGATGCATATTTAGGTTGTTTAAGGGGGTAGTGATAGTCATCTCGAAGAGGAGAGGTAATAATTTGGTTTTCCCAACTTGTTTTAAACTGAGTTAAGCTTAGATTATACGCAGAGTCTATATCATTATTTATTTTAACCGTTTTATAGAAGATGGAATTGAATTTGATCTGTGTGCGTGCGTATGGTAATTCCAAGTCATAGGGTTTGCGTAAGAAATAGAAGGAAAGGTTACTTATGTTATATGAACCATAGCCCATTCGATCACCTAGTGTAGTATGTGGAAAGGTTTTTCTTTAGTCAGGTGCGTGAAATGAAAATCAATACGCATAAAGAATCTTTGTAATTAAAGTTAAGAAAGTTCTATAACTTCCTTGTATAGCCTAAAAGCAGACTTCGAGAAAACGAACCAGCTAAAGCTGACATTGGTTTGTCAATATGCCGACATTGGATTTTCGAAATACGACACAAACTAACTGATTTATGATACAACATAACAATTTAAAGAACTTCGCTTAATTTCATCGTTTAGCCAATTGGTCGAAGCAAATCTCGGTTAGGACAACGGCGACTGATGCTGACATCAGAATGAAAAACAAATAGAAAGGAGCACTGATGCTACCGAGGTCCAAGTTCGAAGAGCTTTTCAGCGGCTTCTTCCACGTGACGTATTCAAGGGGGTGATGGTAGACGGACTCAAGATAGTTGAAAACTTGCGTTTCGAACATTGGTCCCACACTGCAATAACGAATGATCAGTCCTTTTCACTTTACGATAAAAACCATACTGACCTCTGTTGTCCGTACTCGTGTACTAATGGACTGCTACTCATCCAAGATGTATTGTGAACGACGTGTAAGTAGTTGAAGCCAATTTCGTGTTTCGAAAAGTAAAGTCCTCCTTGGTCCGCGAAGAGCTCTTTAGTCTCAGAATCAGCGCTCAAGACTTCCCCCAAGAGCCAAATCAGGTATCTGTCTGATATGATTAGAGCTTCTTTCCCAGAAAGTATTGGAATGTAGCCGTCAATCACTATATAATCCACAATACTTTTGAAAACGTTTTCCATATCGAGTGCGTCTAGCCATTCCTGAACAACTGGATCCTTGGCAGCCTAAATACGAACCAATGACGTCGAGTAAATACTAAATAGAGGACATAATATTTAAAAAAATATTCACCAAAACTTGAAGATATTCGAAGGTTCCAGTGCCTTCGATCATAACAGGTGGAATTCCCGATTTAATCAAGTCCGAGAGGGTGTCGATGCTAATGTAACTCTCAGTCGTGAAATCGGTTCGCAAGAAACAACCCAAGAAAAACAGAATGAAAGTCACTCCGATGAGCCACGATGAAGCCAGCAGACGACAAGTAATATGGGGCAGAACGGTGGAAATTGCTATAGAAAATATTTTCCAATTCTAAAAAATCGTAGAGGGGAAAACGTTTTGGGAGCCCACCAGTCTTGTCTCAAATGTGGGATATCCCCAGTCACGATCATAATTATTTTCACGCCAAAACCAGTGCCACCAAAAGATAAAAAACTTGCTTACGTTCAGCACACAAGAGCGACGCATTATCCCAGACATTTTCCAGCGTTTCTCGGACCAATTTCTTAACAATTTTCGTTTTGGATAAATGTTTGTATTTGTCCATTACTACCGAATGAATGACGAGAAAAACGGCAAGAATGACCACGGTTGCCACCATTAAAGTCACCACCTAATTAAATCAAGAACGAATTTATCATTGGATAGTGGATTGTGATTGACTGAAATTTACTGTCAAATCCATATTTAAGAAAGACAGAGAAGTTGACACGACCCTTTTCGGAGAGGCGGACACGATAATCATTTTGGACGCTCCAAAGGGCAAAGACGGACTGAAATATTCCTGTCGGCCGTAGAAAAATGAGAGCGGCATGGGAAACATGATACAATGAACTTCCTAAATCCGAGTGAAATTTATGTCGTAAGACTATATTGTATTTGATACTTCTTCATTAGCCGAAATTCACATACGTTTGCCAAATTAGGTTCATTTAAAAATTTAATAGCTTCAAAAAAGTCCATCTTATGACTATCGAATATTGCCCTAGAAGTCAGCAAAAAAATCAAGTTACAATTACGTTCGAAGAGAAATGTGTGAATGTTCATAAATTAAAATTTCATTCCTGACAACATTTCAACTAGTACAGAAACATCTAATATAAACGCGTGGCATCAATATTCATTAATTGACAGGACAAGCTACCTTCATAAACACTATATTCTTCATCAAAATAATAAATATTATATTTTCATACGTCTCTGCTTTTGCCTTTTTTTATCAAGTTTGCTTGCGCAAAACTATAACGGGTGCAGAGGACATTTAATTAGGCGCTGCACCTGGCGCACGGGGGCCTTATCAGCGCCCCCCCAATCGTCTCTCATCATTGTTCCCATGGAACCTGCGAAGCAGCCGTGAAGGCACACGGGCCCGGCCAGCGGCCTCGACTAACGCCCCTTGAGCAGGTGACGAGAGCGCTACACCGGCGGCAGCGAGCCCAGCGAGGAGGTGGTCGGTGACAGGGAAGTACTAACAGCAGAATACTCGGGGGCGAGGGAGGGTTGACCATGACAATAGCTGGGGATGAGCCATATTAACACCTGGTCGGGGGCGAGGCGGCCGAGGAAAACGTTCATGAAACGGGGCAGGGAAAGGTCCGAACCAAGGGCAAACCCAAGGAAGAATCCTAACTGGCACACCGATCTCGGGCCCCCTCCGCCACGACAAGGCCTTTTGCTCTGCTCCCCGAGGAAGCGGGATCGGGAACTATAACGGGTATTCATTCTCGCTTGGGCAATACTTGAAATTACTTCGAAATACAAAGAAGATTACTTTATGTTAAAGGATCGTTTTACGTAATCTGCCGTGCTTGTGTACGCCGACACCATGTTTGCCATTCCCCACGTTTCCTGGTAAGAATATGAAGTATATTTACCATCTTGCTTCAATATAAAGATTTCGATCAGCGAACTCACCGTAATTGTCGCATAGTTTATGGGAGTTTCATTGGTGTACCTGTGATAATTGAGGCATTTTTAAAACCAATGAGTATGATTTTATGTTCATAAACTCAAATTTTACCTGTATTTAAAATAGCGATCATTTCCAAGAAATTCATATTCATTTTCTGCCATTTCTCAAGTTTCAACTGTTAAATCAATTCCCTTTGGTTAAATTAACACAATCTGTTATGCCAAATCTAGAACTCGCTTACTTTCTCATTCGAAAGTTTATGAAGAATTTAGCGCGACTATAACTTATATTAGATATTGTAAGAAGGAACACACTGTATCCCTTTAATACATTCGTTATGCAACATGATTCTTCCCTGGCTCACCCATTTTGTTTGCTCTCCTGCTCAACTTAAACTTCAGATGGGCATCGCACCGTGAGGTAAAGTTTATCTCAGTTTGGTACTAAATCCTCAGCAATCAACCCAAAAACATTTATTGTCTTGAAGTGGGACAAAAATCCATAAGCGCGCCTTGGCAAATAGTTAAGCGCTAATAGATTAATGATGAGGGAACTATTTATCGCGCATGTGATTCGGTTTAGTAACCTTGCCTGCAAATGATCTGATGTTGGAAAGAATCAAGTTACAATTACCACACTTTCTGGTATTCTTCTTTAAAAGACATGTATTAAATACTTCTGCTTATATATAACATTTCGCGTAAATGTGCTGCACGAAATGTAACAACAGGGCAAACTTCAAATAACAGCGTGCTTTTTGGTTTATGTCATTGAATCGGAACTATGTATTACAAATACCTTTGGTTCGAGAACCTTCTTTGAAAACGGTAGGCTGAAGAATTACCAAACACAAAATCACCCTTTATTGCGGAAGGTTCAACGTAGGAGCTGACCGTAAATTAATTTTTCCGAAATACGAAACTTTTAATGACTTTCGTTTGTAAGCGGTCGAGGCTCGTGTAGAGTAACGCTTTTTCTAAGATTATGCAAGCCAAAAGTAAATATACATATATATATATATATATAAGTAAATATATATATAGCCAACAATCTCTATGCGTGACGGGGTTTTTGAAGCGCCTAATAACACAGCCAGCTGCGTGGAAAGTAGGCAGAAAATAGACCCTGTTGAAAAGCTGGGGGTAATATATAATATGGTGTATGCACATCATGTTTTCATAAGACGAAACATCCGCTAGATGGATCCAAAGACTTTGGATCATGTGGCTTCGATCAAAATAGCTTTGATGGACTGGTACTTTGAGGCTCCATCTAGCGTCTTATAATCCACATACTGGATGCTCCTTCTTAACCCTATAACAAGCAGACGATACTGGGGTCACCCTTTTGAAAAGGGTATATTTTAGATATGGAAACCCTTTAATCATTTTCTTTTTATAACTTCTAATGCTAAAGGATTTGGTCACGGTTTATAGATCAGCCTCCCTAGTTTTGTATTACGTAAATTGCTTGTGAGGAAAAGTAATTACGGTACATTGTGTATACGCATTATTATTATCAAATTATATACTTAGCTTTAATTATACTTTTTCTTTAGTTTCGAAACAATTACTTACTTTCTCCATGCTCTAGTAAATATATTTATTAGGAGCAATTTATCGCTAAGCCGAAACCCTTTATTATACCAGGAAAGCATACAGATAATAAGATTCATTGCGTACACGTTTTCTCAACGTCTCTTTGCAGATTTTGTGAGATGAGCTTGACTAATCATTATGTACGACGAATTTAACCTCTCGAATATTCTATCTCGTTGCACCATTAATTAAGTTCTTTTCCTAATTAATAAGCAATATTCTTTGACACTATCATTATTATACCTCTTTGTTCGTATCAAAAATGTCGTGACTTGGCAATCGCAAACGTGTACATAGGGTTATGCATGACTTTTCTTATAAATTTGTACATATCCCCTCTACCAGAAATATATTATGTAATGTAATATATTTCTGCCTCTACCATAAACGATTTAGTGAATATCCCTGCGATTATTTTAAAATCGGCAACGATTTAGTGGATATCCCCTCGACTTCCTTTTAATATTACTTACCTGCGATTGCCAAGTCACGATATTTTTGATACGAACAAAGATTTATAATAATGATAGAGTCAAAGAATATTGGTTACTAATTAGGAAAAGGACCTAATTTATAACATAATTGTTCAATTGGCGATTGAATGAGAACAAGAAGGCAGACTTGGCTCTACATGGGATCTCAGAACGTTTTACGGCGGAGAGAGCACGAAGCGAGGCTTGGCCCATTTTTGTGCATGTTAATGTTTTTATAGGATAAAACTGTGAATTAGCAACTTCAAGAAGTTTTGTTATACTAAAATCACAACAAAGTTAAAATCTCATAATTTTGTTGTCCACACAATCTAACCAAAAGATTCAATAAAAAAAGTATAGCCCCTAAAACAATTAAGTTAATTTAAGGGAGAAACCTTTCTCTTTCTTAAAATTTTTATAATTGGCCCCTAAAATATCACCGTCAATTTATGGAAGAACCCCTTTGCAACTGTAATAAGAGCGCCATTTCTAGTTGGGTGAAAATATTTCCGCTATGAAACTGGATATTTCCCCACATAAAAATCGACACGCACGGGGCCTAGGTATCTCGGAGGCTCCGATTATGTGTACTTCAGATTGGTTTGGATAAAATATAATTACAATAAATTAAATATAGGTTCATTTAAGACAAAATACTTATATAAAAACTTCTTTTGTAGAGCAATAATAATGCAGCAATCCCACTTTAATAATACCTGACTATTAGTAAGTAATTGCGTTCAGAAAAAGAAATTAATGTGGGCCAATAAAGCGTGTAACCTGGTTGAGAAGGGACAGTAATTGTCTCGCTTCCTTCCCCCAGCAACACAAAGAAAAACTTGATACATATTAAGAATATTTATACAGCTGTGCAAGTTTTGATAGTTAAAGTTTCGATGCAGTTGAAGAAAGATAAATAAACTAGTCGTGAAAAACACGGCAAATACTTAAATACTTTCGCCTCTAACATTTATTTCTGAAGACGGCATATCTAAAATGTACCCTTTCCAAAGGGGGGCTGCGGAGTATCGTCTGCTCGTTATAGGGTCAAGATGGAACATCCAGTATTTGGTTTCCAAGATCATAGACTGGCTTCAAGGTACCAGTTTAACAAAGCTCATTTGTTCGAAGCCTTACGATCTAAAGTCTTTAGATCCATCTAGCGGGTGTTTCGGCTTACGAAAACGATACGAACATACACCATATTACGCCCAACATTTGAAAAGGGTATATTTAAAGTCTACTTTTCATGTAGCTGTCTGTGTTTTAACGTGAATCAAAAACCCAGTCGCCCTTGGAGATTGCTGGTAGAGTTCCTTCCTCCTTGTAAATTTACTGTTGGCGTGCATAATACAAGGAAATGGCGTTACACTACTCTACACGAGCTACGATCGTTTACAAAAGAAAGTCATTAAAAGTTTCGTATTTCTGGAAAAATAATTTACGGTCAGCTCTTACTCAAAAACAATTAAGGGTGATTTTAGGTTGGGTAATTCTTCAGCCTACAATTTTCAAAAAAGGGTCCCGAACCAAACGAATGCAAAAGTTTCGCAAATTCGACAGAGTTTGAATGTCGTTAAATATTTTCAAGAGCTTGTAATCCTCAGTTCAGATTCAATAACATGAACAAAAAACCACGCTGTTTTTTTAAGTTTGCGCTGTTGGTAGGATTGGTGTGACATATGTAAACCTAATGTCACATATAAGAAGAAGTATATAATACTTATCTTTGAGAGAAGTGTACCACAAAGCGCTGTAATTGTAATATGATTTTTCCCAACATCAGAAGAACTGATTGGATATTTTCAATTTCAACAAGGATATTTGATTTATCAGTCGAAAATTGAGAAATGGCTGAAAATAAATTTGAATTTCTTGGCAATGATCGTTATTTTAAATACAAGTAAGATTTGAATTTATAAATATGAAATTTTACTCATTGATTTTCAAAATTCCTCAATTATCACATGTACGCCAATGAAACTCCCATAAACTGTGCGACAATTACGGTGAGCTCGCAGATCGAAATCTTTTTATTGAAGAAAAGAGGTAAATATACTTCAAATTCTTACCAGGAAACGTGGGGGTTGGGGAACGTGGTGTCGGCGTACACAATCACGGCAGATTACGTAAAACGAACCTTTAACATAAAGTAATCTTTGTTGTATTTTAAAGTAATTTCAATTATTGCACTCAAACAAACTCGATTTAAAAAGCAAAAGCTGAGGAATTTCAAAATACGATATTAATTATTTTGATTAAGTCTTAATAAAGTGCGCTTGTACTTCCAATTTTCTCAATATTTTAGCCAATAAATTCATTATTAATGCAAGGATGATGGGGGTGGATACGAATTCTGAGAGAAATACGCGCCGTATCTTCGGAAACTATTGGATCTGGTGGGACGCTAAAAGTGGGGGATGAATACTCGGACGAAAGGCAGGTGGGCTACTTCAGAAATATACGCTTTTTAGCGCCATCTCGTCGGCCTAATATTGCATACATATGTCAAAGTTATTTTAAACTGTTTTGATCATATGTAAAATTTGCAATTGAAACACTAAATTTTATATAGAGTTAATATTGAATAATTATTGCTTCAAAATTGTTGTTAAAATAATAGTGTACGTAGATAAAGCTGCAATAGGGAAACACCAGTAGGGATTTATTTGAACGCGCTAGACGCATGTGCTTGAGTTCTTACTTCCGCTCCCATTTTTAAAGTGTTTCCGGCTAATGTTGTGTTTCGTAGATTAATCTGCACGATGTAATTCTAACTTAAGAGTTACTTTATTCGTTAACTAACGAGTCGTTGTTACATGGTTAAAAGCGTACTCATGAGTGTCGGTAATCATAGTCGGGTTTCCTTATATGCAGTTCTAGTTAGGGCAGAGTTCACATGTTATTCTACATAGTTCTAATCAGTTCAGTTCCGAATATACAACATCTTTCTCCCAGCATTTTTTTCTACACAAGAATCTGGTCTTACAAATTAAGTTTCTGAATCTTTTTGACTTGACGTCCAAATCGTGTTCTGTCGGCTTGGCCCTGATTGTGACAATGGGCCTGATGCTGGATCAGTGGTCGGCGGCGATGGAAGTCCTAGAACAGTAGTCAGTAGTGCTGGAACAGTAAACGGCGGCGATAGTAGAGCTGGGACAGTAAACGGCGGCGATGGTAGGGCTGGAACAGTAAACGGCGGCGATGGTAGGGCTGGAACAGTAGTCGGCGGCAATGGTAGGGCTGGAACAGTAGTCGGCGGCAATGGTAGGGCTGGAACAGTAGTCGGCGGCAATGGTAGGGCTGGAACAGTAGTCGGCGGCAATGGTAGGGCTGGAACAGTAGTCGGCGGCAATGGTAGGGCTGGAACAGTAGTCGGCGGCAATGGTAGGGCTGGAACAGTAGTCGGCGGCAATGGTAGGGCTGGAACAGTCGTAGGCGGCAATGGTAGGGCTGGAACAGTAGTCGACGGCAATGGTAGGGCTGGAACAGTAGTCGGCGGCAATGGTAGGGCTGGAACAGTAGTCGGCGGCAATGGTAGGGCTGGAACAGTAGTCGGCGGCAATGGTAGGGCTGGAACAGTAGTCGGCGGCAATGGTAGGGCTGGAACAGTCGTAGGCGGCAATGGTAGGGCTGGAACAGTCGTAGGCGGCAATGGTAGGGCTGGAACAGTCGTAGGCGGCAATCGTAGGGCTGGAACAGTCGTCGGCGGCAATCGTAGGGCTGGAACAGTAGTCGGCGGCAATCGTAGGGCTGGAACAGTAGTCGGCGGCAATCGTAGGGCTGGAACAGTAGTCGGCGGCAATCGTAGGGCTGGAACAGTAGTCGGCGGCAATGGTAGAGCTGGAACAGTAGTCGGCGGCAATGTTAGGGCTGGAACAGTAGTCGGCGGCAATGGTAGGGCTGGAATAGTAGTCGGCGGCAATGGTAGGGCTGGAACAGTAGTCGGCGGCAATGGTAGGTCTAGAACAGTAACTGCGTACGTTTTCTGGGCGTTTGAAGGCATCGAAGTTAAGTGATAGCGGTTTCTCCGCACCACCCCTAAAGGGGTAGCGACCATGTAGGATCTAGGTTCCCCTAACGTATTCTTAATGACCCCTTCGGTCCTCAAGTCGGTTATCCAGACCTTATCTCCATCTTGAAATGTCGGCAATGTTTTAGCGCGATGACGTCGATCGTAATTTTCCTTTGCTTCTGTCGATAATGATCTTCGCGTTGTTTAACCAAGGCTATTGGGGGAATGCACGGTCGTAATTGGGTTTCTGGAATGAGTATTGTGGTCCTGAGTTTCCGTCCCATAAGTAGTTCTGCAGGCGAATATCCGTTTAACAGTGGAGTAGAACGAAAGGACAATAGCGCTAATGCAGGATCGTCGTTCTTCCTTAGTAGTCGCTTTGCAATTTCAACGGCCGCCTCCGCGCATCCGTTGCTCTGGGCGAATCTGGTACTTGACGTAACGTGTCTAAAGCCATAGGACTTGGCAAACTGCTGGAATTCGGACCGAAACTGAGGACCATTATCGCTTCTGACTATCTCCGGTATCCTATGAGGGGCAAAGATATTTTTCATGTTGGCAAAGGTAGTTTTGGCCGTTAGGTCTCTCAGCACGCGTATCTCAAATAATCTTGAGTATGCATCAGTCACGAGGAGATATCACTTGCCTTGGTGGAAAAATAAATCCGAAGCGAGGTTTTTCCCTGGGAACTCACATGGAATCAGCGGCTCATGCATGTTACTAGTTTCTTTGATCCAAGTAGTGCAGTTCTGGAGTTTTTCCTCGATGTCCCTAGGTATTCCAGGCCACCATACTGCCGACCGGGCCCGAGATCTACACTTGGCAATCCCTTGATGGCCATGATGTATCCTTTCTAACGTGTCCGGCCGAAGGATTTCTGAGATGATGATTCTCGGTCCTTTCATGAGAATGCCATGTTGACTAGTGATGTCATCATTGACGGGTGAGCTGTCCGTAGGTAATTCTGACGAGACGGCTTCAAGTACCTTGATCACGGATAGGGCCTGACTATCCGCTAGACCCAATAGGGGCGTCTGTAGATTTTCGATGACGTACAGATAGGTTTCGACTTTTGTGTGCTTGTATGCAAGCGTGACCTTCAGTCTGCCGGGTACCTTTAACTGGATTCTTCCTGGGCCGAAGAGACGTCGGTTGGACGGAAGCAGAGGTAGGTGCGTCATGTTAGCTTCATACGATTGCAGGGAAATGGCGCTGGCATCCGCACCGGTGTCGATTTTAAAGACAACTGGTAATCGGTTGACACGAAAATCTAGCATCCATTTGCGAGGAGAGACCGTTGGTTCTAGGTGTTACGTGGTCGAATTAAGATAAGCATCGTGTCCTGAATCTGTAAGCGAGCTCGTGATAGATCCCAAAAACAGTGTGTCTCCGGCTTCGATTTCGCCTTCCTGGTAAGTAGGGGGGCTCCGGCATACTGAAGCGAATTGTCCAGATTTTTCGCATTTAAAACATGTGGCGCTCATGGCTGGGCATTTTTCTCGCTGATGGGGACGTCTACTACCACAAGAATTACATCTATTCGGACTGGGATGCGAAGCGCTAAAGACCCCATGCTTGGTGAAGTCTGATCTCCTTTGACGACCTCGGCTACGGTACTGGGCTGGTTTCCGGGACTGATTGGCCACGTAGTCTAATTGATGTGTTTGCGGGGCAGTGTCTCCTAGTTCCATTTGCTCCCGTTGTCGGTCTTCGGCACTGCGTACTCTCTGCCTTGTTTCGAATGCCGACCACTATGCGGTCACGAATGAGTTCCTCATTGAGAGCGCCGTATTGACAGCGTTCAGCGGCTGCGTATACTACAGTGATAAATTCATCTGCTTGTTCGCCTTCCTTCTGAGTACGTGTATTAAACTTGGCTCGTTCATAGATTACGTTACGAAGTATGATGAAATGGTTCTCGAATTTGGCTAAGACTGTACCATAGTTCTTCTCGTCAGTAGCCGAAAGTCCAAAGGAATGAAAAATATCATCAGCTTTATCACCCATAACATAGATAAGTGCATTGACTTGCTCGTCTTCATCTTTAGAACTTAGTCTAGAGGCTTTACGAAAGCGTTCAAACCGCCTCTTCCAAGCAGGCCATTCGTTGGGACATCCAAATGAAAAAGACTCCGGCGGAGTGGCTTGAAACGAGGTTGTCGTAGTTAAGTTGTGCGGAGCAGCCATGGCGTCCCAAATGCTACGAAAATGTTCTAAGCCTCGGCGTACACTCTAAGAAAAAAGGGTGTCAAAAAGGAGTAATTATGGAGTTAACTCCTTCATTTACTCTTTAAAGGAAGTAAAATGAAAAGTAAAATGGTGTAAATTACGTTTCACGCCGTTTACATTCCATAAAGGGTGTTCATTGGGAGTTTTTATTTTAGGATAGGGAATAATAATATAGTAAGTTTCTATATTATTCCTTAAAGGGTGCAAATCGAAAAGTTGAAATGGAGTAAAAGCGATTTATATTCTCCAAATGGTGTTTTGAAAGGAATAATTTAAATTTGATTCCTTTTTAAATTTTTTGAAAGGAATAATTATATAGTAAGTTTCGTATATTATTCCTTAAAGGGTGCAAATGGAAAAGTTGAAATGGATTAAAAGCAATTTATATTCTCCAAATGGTGTTTTGAAATGAATAATTTAAATTTGATTCCTTTTAAGTTTTTTGAAAGGAATAATTATATAGCAAGTTTCTATATTATTCCTTAAAGGGTGCAAATGGAAAAGTTGAAATGGAGTAAAAACGATTTATATTCTCCAAATGGTGTTTTGAAATGGAGTAAAAGCGATTTATATTCTCCAAATGGTGTTTTGAAATGGAGTAAAAGCGATTTATATTCTCCAAAAGGTGCTTTGAAATGAATAATTTAAATTTGATTCCTTTCTAAGTTTTTTGAAAGGAATAATTAAAGTAAGTTTCGTATATTATTCCTTAAAGGGTGCAAATCGAAAAGTTGAAATGGAGTAAAAGCGATTTATATTCATCAAATGGTGTTTGGAAGGGAGTAATTTAAAGTTTATTAGTTTTTAAGTTTTGAAAAGATAAAATAATGTAGTAAGCTAGAGTTTTATTCCTCAAAGGATGCAAATCGAAACATTAAGATAGAGTATATCACTTTCATGAGATTTAGGAACCTAAATGGTGTTTTGAAAGATTAATATAAATTTGTTTCTTTTTCAAGTTTTTGGGAAGGGAATAATAATGACGTCATTATTTTTGACGTAACTGAAATTAAAAAAATTCAAAGGGAGTAAAAATTTTACTATTGCAACAGGCATAATTTTTTAAATTATAAGTAAGCTCTGTATAAAAAAGCGATATCCCCACTAATTCTCTGTCGTGTTTACAAGTGAAGATACCCAGCAGTTTTTTGTTTATTTTATTTTCGATATTTTTAATTTGCTAGAAAAATCCGATTTTTTATTATCGCCGATTTTATATTTTTTTTAATTTTACTCTGGGAGAGACTAAGTTTTAGTAGATCGCCCGACTGAAAAAGCTGACTACTTGCTTTTCTATCTATTTTTTCTTTTAGTTTAGGTGGAATGACGTTCTTTCCGCAAGCTCCTTTAAGTTTTTTTTAAATTTTTCTTTATTTTTTTGGAATGACCCTTCCTTTTCGAGTCAGGAGAGAGAGTGCCAATGATTTTCATCGGAAAACCAGTGGTTTTGTACAGTTTATTTTTTGTGATTGAAAGGGTGAGATAAGGAGTTTCTTTAACCTCCGCCACTCTCTAGCTTCGGTTTTACAAATTTTTCTTAGGGGGGGTCTTAGTGCATACAATAAAAGAGGGGTAAATTTTGGCCCGAGCCACGGAAACTTTGGTTGAAAACCCATGACGCATACCTGTTTTTCTTTTTTCTTTTTAACCATTTTGTCCATGAGGGTACAGTTTTGGGGTCTTAGATATATTTTTCAACAAAAAGGGGGGGGGTATTTTTCGCTTTTATTGGACTTTTAATTTGAATAAAGAGGAATTTGATATGAAATAAATGAAAGTATTTACAACAAGTGGCCCCCATTACTATGCATTGGCTGTTATTATTTTAAAACCTTTTGAAAGATATTTCGAGTCTTTTATTTGTAAGCCAGAAAAATTCTTTTCACAATTAAAACCGTTAAAATCACATTTAATTATACAATACTTAATTTCAGTATCAAAAATTCGTCCTTAGAGATGCTCAAGTACAGATTATTTTATATGCTTTATGACGTTTAAAGTAGTAGGCCTAAGGACAATTTGTAATTCGTTTAGAGACCTGCGATACTAGTAATTTATAGGGAGTATTAATTATGTCAAAAAATTTTCTCTTGATAACAATACAATGGTAGAGGCTCATGCACTAAACAGTCTACAACATGGCCTGAGTGAAACGAAAATAATGCACTGAAATCCTGTTTTTACCAAGTAAAGAATTTTCTGCCATGCAGTCACTCGTAGATTTCTGAATACAAAAGGTAGATCTAAAACTCTTAAAGTTAGGTATTTTAAGCATTATTGAACTTCTAGAAAAACGGGAGGAAGAACAAGTCTTATACAAGTCTTACAGTTCCATCGTTACTTGTCCAAAGTAGTAAAGCACTGGAAGGGTTTAAAAATACCTTATTAAGCGTGCCTCCCTTTGAAACAGCCAAGGGATGTTATCAGAGCGACGTGCTCCGTCCGGCTTAAAGCGCGAAGGTCAAGTATTGTAATGTTCTGGCGTGAAGCGGCGTTGGGGGAAAAGTAAAATATTTTTCAGCCCATTGATAAAAATAGACTAATTCGAATATCACATAAAATCTGTAAGTAGGGGCAATTATTGTTAAAAATGTAATGTCAATAGTCTACACTAAGTGGAGTCCTAGCTCACTATTTTTAATCATTTATTGAATTCAAGTTGCATCTAGAGGTACCTTTTTTTTATCAGAATGAATGCTTACGATCATGTTTCTCTATATGATAGATCGAATTTGTCTATGAGAAGCCTGCTACTACTGCTGCAGAAAGAGTTCAACGACTTTTTTATACGCTTGTTCTTGTGCACCAAAACTACATTCTCTCCTATGAAAATTAAAAGCTTCCGTATATTATTTAAAGCATGTTTTGCGTATATAAAATACGTTTGAAAGATGTGAAAACAATGTCGTCGCGAAACAATTTCAATACTTATATATATCACTTATAGGCGTTTATGCTTGAGCATATAATTCCTATAAACATAACATTTACTAAACGGGTATATTTAGTTACCAAAGTCTCATTTGGCGCAATACGTTTGACAATAATACCTGTATAAATTGAGTAATGCAAAATTTTCAGACTAGGAGGATTTATACCATGTTTACAACGAGGTCAGCTAGGTGTTGGGGAAGTGTCGCCTGTTCTTTGTCCATTACGTAGCCTGCAATCCACACTTGTATAAATGTAATGAATCCTGTTAGTCTAAAAACAAGGTATACTGTTTTAGAAATAGTTCAGGTTTGTAAGACAACCATATCGCAAGCTTATGTATGATTTCTCTCCAATATCGTATTTATCTATCATATGGTAATTTGTAAATTTCCCCGTTTCAATAATTTTATACTGAGTTTGTTCACTAGTAGAAATTTCATAGCAATGCAATCGTTTTGAAAATTCTGTACAATTCAAAATAATGCCAGCAATAATTAAATGCTGGTCGACGGAGAAAATATACTTAATTTCTAAAAGCGTTGGCATACGGGTACTACTTACGTTGTATATAAACAAGTTGCCTGTTGTAAATTTTATACTATCGTAAGTAGCGCTTCTAACCGAGTACAATTTATTGGCAAATCAGGGCTAAGCTGATTTTGTAGATCCGTCGGTAGCCTTGCTCGATCAATTAATGATCCCAATGACGTGTTTTCAATACACGGTGATCTCTCTGAAAGCCAGTTATAACACTGGTAAAATTGGTGTTTGTGGGATAGAGTTTTCGTTATATTTTTGAAGTTTTTGCAATTTTGGGCAATGTGCTTGAAGTACGAATGTTTGCTTTCAAACCTTATGCATGAAATATGACGTAAGGGGCCAAATTGTTTTATGCAACGCACGTAATGTATGAGGTAGTGAAATTTAGGAGTGAAAAAAGAGGTACCACATACTTGTTCGACGTGAATCAGGAAATTTTTAATTAATTTTTCAAGAAAAGGTAGACTATCCTTCGGTATGGATGGAGCGAATAAATAATCACAAATTTCTCTCAGTTCGAGATACAAGACCCAGTAGGGATTATTTTCAGGAATGTGCTCAATTAAAATAAGAGGCAACAGCCTATGGAGACAGAATATTTCTGTAGCAGTACCTTTTAACTGCCCATTGCCCAAAATAGACTTCCTTAATTGAACTTGTGGCCGATTTGTTTCAGATTTTCCGTAAGGAAAATCGCAAAGCTTTTGATTAAAAGCATCCAGAGTTAGGCCACCCGTGGACATTAAATCCGATAACACCAATTTAAGAATTTTTGTAATAACTCCCTCTTGCATATCGTGCATGTCTACAGGGAGCTGTTTAGTCAAATCAAAGTAGTTTAGTTTTAATAACGGGCTTTCAGACCGTACCCCATAAATAGACCCTTCCCTTTCGTCTAACGCCAAGCATTCCAAATGGTAAAGGTGCCGATTCATCGTTCTTGACTCTACCTGAGATTCTGAGAACTTCTCTCCTATCTCACTTTTGTCTACCATACAAAATCGGCAAATTCTACCGGAGTTAAAGCAGCTATTTAATCCAGCGAGTTTATGTAGGCCTAAATTATCCCGAGAAAAAATACTCGCGAACCCCCTTAGAAATTTGTTTTTACATTTTACGTATATCCCATCAGTAGCAAGTTTTTTCAAATCAAAAACTAACGGTCGAAATACCTCATGCCACCCGAAATTATCAACATCTTTGGACTTTGCAAGAAATGTCAAATGAGTGTCGCTTAATTTAGTTCGGTACTGGTTTTTTCGATTTAGCAATGAAAAGTAGCAAGCTATTATTTTTTGTTTCCCTCTTTTAGACCCAAGAGGGTTGACTACTTCAAATTCGTCCTCATACAACTGAAGTTGAATGGTTTCAGGATCGAATTCGTTCTTCGCAATAATTTCATTGGATACCTGACCCTGCTGAAAATGAGCGATAACATTTTCAGGAATGGTGGTTGTCTTTATGTGTCGACGTGGTTCCTCCTCACTCTCATATATATTCTCTAAAACCTTTAAAATTGGCACATAGTGAAAGTGGCTAGGTTTTCTTTGATTTAGACTTTGCGAAAATGTGAACTGCTGAGGCTGAACCATTTTTAGTTCCGATAAACAATATGACGATATTTTATGACTGGTATTCACACTGACGAAAGCATCCCGAACATCCTGGGTTAGTTTTGACAATTTTCTGTCCTCAAGTTGTATATTATTGTTCTTCAGAAAACACTTTATTTTGGAGCACTGCGTGTCTAGCAAATTCATACAGAAATCAAAGATGTCATTCGTCAAATTTTCAATAACGCTTCTTGGCAATAAATGATTTTCTCTGTATTACAAAACTAGTTTTGCAATAGTATCTCTCATATCAAGTGGCTTCAAAACGCTTTCTTTATCCACTTCTTCAACCCTCTCTTCTATGGTCATATTTTCATGAATTGTTGTATCCTCATTTTGTACAGTTGGAGCTTCTCTAGACTGAGTTTCTTCATTGTCTATCACATCTTTGTGTTTTCTTTATATGTGTTTTCTGTATATGTGTTTTCTGTAGCTTTCAGCATTTGTGAAACATTTTCCACAGTTTTTTAAACCACATGTAACAGAAAAGTTTGGTTCGTGAGCGTGAGTGTTTTTGACGTGAGCAATTAATAAAGTATATTTTTTATGGCAAAATGCGCATTTGGCGCATTTGTAAAGACTAAGGGAACTCATTCTAAGTTATTGAAATTTTAAAATGACATTCTATTGTAAGGAATACGCGCACCAGAAAAGTTATTTTGAAAACCGTAACTGATCGGTAAATTACTTTTCCACACGTTGTTTATGAACCTCTGTAACAGCTAAAGAAAGGATATGCAAGCTGCAGCTCCCTGATTTTGACTATAGAGTAATTTCTTTTCCATATATGACAACGTCATAACGTTCTATCTCTTACCTTAGTGATATCCCCCTTCTCAGGGGCAAATAGTATTCTCTCTTACAAAGTTGCCCCCAACTTTGGGGATACACAGTCCATTCCCCCTCTCTACTGAAATGACTCTATATACCGTCAACTCCCTATAAAAGCAAAGAATGTCATTCTATTTTCGTTTAAATATAGGGAACGTTCCATTTCGACGTTGAAAGCCAGAAAATTCTAAGAACTCACAACCCGTTTCTAGTGTTCAATACAAGAGATCTCTCTGAGAGTCCGAGTTCCTACTTGTAAGGAAGCTTAAAAGTGGGCACGTGAGCCGGACGTCACACTCAGGTACAAGAGTCTGATGACGTGTGAGAATGCTCTTGCTCTATCGCGATTCACGAACGGGTTAGCAGACAGCAATAAATCAACGTGATTCGAGTTTTGAGGACGCGTTTGTAACTTATCTGCTTTGCACGGGAATCGAGTTATATAGGCATAGTGTGATTCTTTTTTTGGGGGAAAAAAAACTGTTAATCGAAAATGAGTGGCCCGACAATTTGTTTAATTTGTTATGGTGATAGCAAACGAAAACTAAAAATTGAAGTTTAAAGCCCAACGATGCAACATCTAAAGGACGAACTAGCCTCGGACACCGCCTTTTCTGATTTAAGACAAGGATCGGAGTTTCTTTACCAGGTTTGTAACTAACCTATTAAATATTTTGTATTTCTGGGTTTTATCAAATTTGAAAAATGATTACAACGTATATCGTGGTTTCATTTTTCTTTTAAATTGTTTATAATGAATGCACTCTTTAATTTGAATATGCTTTGTTAACTCTAATCTTGAATGTACACTTACAAACTTCATTTTCAAATCAAGCTTATTTTTGTCAAATATATAAGTTAGTGAAAGTACAGAAAGCATGGATGGGCTACATGTTGATGTACAACATGTACGTCCAGATTCTGCTTAGTATCTTATTATATTAGAAGAACGTTAGTGTAAATAAATTGATTATTCAGAATTTCTTCATTAAGGGGGAATGGAAAATTCAGCTTTTCCAGCATTGTTTGAAATGCTGTTACTTTTAAGAACACTGCGAGTAAAGTTAAAATACCTTAAAAAAACATAGTCACACTTCCAATAGTTTTAATGTTTATTTGTGTGGGAAACCTATTTTCAGCAACTAAGGAGAATTTTCTCTAGTTGGGCAAGCAACGTAAGCTTTAGTCCTTGGTTTTATTTTGTAGTCACGTGTGCGCCTTCAAATTCAAAAATTCGAGCTATATTGTAACAGACTGACCAGTTTAACCCCCGCATATTTGAAAATGGTTAAGCCCAAAGGCCTTGAAAGGGACATTCGTCCGAAATAGTCTCCAAGGTCCCCTAAACAAAGTTCGAAGTAGTACTAGTAGTAAAGAGTAATTTCTTTCCCATATACGGCAACGTCATAACCCTCTATCTCTTACCTTAGTGATATCCCCCCTTCCCTTCCGGGGGCAAATAGTATTCTCTAGTACAAAGTTGCCCCCAACGTAGGGGATACACAGTTCACTCCCCCTCTCAACCGAGTAAATTGAAAGGAACAGAAGTAAAGGCGAAGTTGTTCCGACCTTGGAACAAGCTCCAAACTGGGTCTACTCTATATCCTTGAATTAACCTTATTTTCGACCCTAAATCCAAAATAATATGAATTATATAGTTAAAAACTTGTTTTAACGCAAAATAACCAACTCAAGTAGCCAGAAGTAGAACTAACCCCTCCCATTCCTTAAACGTTAGTCTAAGCTTCTGTTCCTCTTGCTTTATTGTTCATGCTGGCCGACGGTCTCGAACGAGATCATGAGATAAAACACAATATTTACGTATGAAATTCCGGGAAGCCATGGGGGTTTAACTCTCTTTTGCCTCACGGACAGGATCTCTTAGGCTCCACTTTTGCTATATGACTTTTTTATCCACAATCTTGTGAAACCATAGAGAATACAGGAGAGTGGAAAAGGGGCAAAATTTATGCAATTTTTTTATCGAGCAAAACAAGAATCTCTCTTACTCTCATACCATTTTCTTTAACTTCATTTAGTGGCAACATAGTCATTTACGCTTGTGAAGAGAGAGTTTCACTCCTTCCCTTTATTCTATTTGGTGAGGCGTTATATTTTAGTGAAATCATGGAAATATTTATTCTTGTGTTCACCCGTTCTTGAGTAGAACTACTTTCTTCCCTGCGAGATTCCTCATCTTGTATTCATATGCTTTAGCTTTCCCTATTACATCAAGTCCGACTGAACACACTATAGTTATCATTAAGTAGGGTTAACTTTGACAAAAAATCTTTTTATCTCTTATATTTTAATTCGGCGTTGACTCATTTAAAAAACTTAATTTTAATAGTCATACGATGCCGATTTTGATCAAGATATAGATTTGGATAATAAGTCAAAAATCGAAAATAAAATGATAATTAAAGTTCTTAAGAGGTCTAACGACATGGTGAGCTAACAACACATTTTAACAGCTTCAATTTTACTAAATAACATATATATGCATATTTTCTAGAATTCATTACATGGCACCCTTCCTCCCCCTCCTGCTAAAACAAATAGGTTAGATCCTGTTGTTATTGATAATTTGGTAAGTACTTTAAATTGAAGTGCGGAAGAATTTTGATATTCGAAATGTCCCTAGTGGTAAGAAATTCCAACACTGTAGTTCGGAATTATGTGTCCGTATCATTCTTAAATTTAGTGAAAGGGATACTTATTTCATCAATAAATCCAAATTACCAGAGAACGTACAAAACCAATTGCCTATTATGAGCTAATTATAATGCTTAATTGAGATGCTGGCAGACGTTCTCAGGTCTTACATTAGTTCTTAATGCGACAGATGATGTTCCATTAATGTCAAAATTATTCCATTCTTGTCGCTAATAATTCGATATGCATAAGCACTAATTTATTATAATATAAATAGAATGAGTTAGGAGAAGACAAAGAAGAATCAACGCTGGGAGTTCCAGAAATTTCTATTTTCGAGAAAATCGAATCATGGTAAATTGGGGGTACAACTTTAATTATTTAGGCTTATAAAATTCAGCAATCATGCATTTGTGAACTAGATAACTGCAACCAATTGTAGATTTAAACTGACTAAAGAAGTGTAAAGTCAATATTTATCGAGGGGATAGTCACTGAGTTTACACGCTGTAACCTTTCACCTGATACTGAAGGGATTATGAATGATCCTTAAAATATCTACATTGACTTTTCTAAAATGATTACGCTTGATTAGTGTACAGGGAATGTAAAAGTGATGCTGTATAGTATAGGCTATAGTTAGCTTGATCACGAGGGGCCGATCACTTTCTTGTTATCGACGCACCCTTGACAGATTCAATCGGAATAAAAAGATTTTACCCGCCTTCCATTGTGCTTTTACAAAATGTTTAGATTCATTAAATACTGATTAATGATGCACCCTGGAACCAAGTAAATTGCTCCTTGGTTAACCTGTTGGGGGAATTTATATTTTGTAAAGAGAGTTTGAAGGGAAGACGGTGCCCACTAGAAGTCCTTTAGAAATTATATCAGAAATGCTTTGAATATGTTTTACGATTGCACAGAAGGGCTAATCACTAAGCGTTATAAGTGTACACGTCAATACCTTTGGCTGTGTTGAAAGGATTACGCGTAATCTTCAAAAGCCATACCCTTGACAGTGCTGAAAAAATTACGCGTAAAACGTTATCGTTGTACGGGGAATCTCATAGGATAAATCGTTGAAAAATAATAATTTAAGCTAATTGTATGTTCTGAATAGTGTTATGAAAGGAGAAAAGACGACTATTGTTGATCAAGTCAAGAGAAGTCGATCGAAGTTTACAGTTGAATACAAACTTCCAGACTTTCCAATATCGTTAATCGAAAAGGATAAATACTTAATGTACACACCTTGCGAGAGCAAACAAGCAAATTTTAAACTATCTATATCACGATTTGGTTCAACGTTTTTCAATGTAAGTGCAGGTTCTTGCTTTAGGTACATTAACGCCAAGACGATATCAAGTGGGTCAAGCTCTCGAGACTATAGCAATAAGCTAAAAAACATTTAAGGACCAATCTTGGTGCGTTTTAAGCACTCAATAATAGACCCACTAATCTTCGCTTGGCGAGTGTTTAGTCAGTTAAATAAATATTAAAAATACGTTCTTATAAACTTAGTTATCCGCCATCTCACGCGCATGTTGCCGAGAAGTTAATTCATGAATTCCCTTTTCTTGGAACAATGGTAATAAAGCTATATTAATAGTAATTATATTTGGATTAATTATTTTATTGTGCATGTCAGGAATCTTGGCGCTTACTATTGCGCAATAAATTCAAAAACAGTAGGAAATTTATGACCGGAAACAAGATTGTTGAGGAGGCTAGGCGGATATATGGAAAAACTAAAAAGATTCAACGAATAGCGAAAGAAGCCGAAACGGAAACAGAGGTAAAAACCACAATAAGCATCGTAGAAAACAGAAAAGACATTGCGGAAAGCAGCGAAGACATTGTGGAAAGCAGCGAAGTTATTGCTGAAAGGAGCAATGACAACGTGGGGCAGGGAGATCAAAGGCAGAGTGAAACTAATACTGAAAATAATGAGCGAGTTTGCGACGAAGAATCAGAAATGGTTTATAATTCAAGTACAAATAAAAATGATGAAAAGAACAAGTCAGCCTTCGAAGATATTATTTTAGAATCTGAAAAACCATTAAGTAAGGAGGAAGCTTTAATTCCGAAGAAACGAGCGTCGCAACGTGTATCTCGATTTAAAGTAAATAATTTAATAGCTTCACGCCCTCGTGGAGGTAAAAATTTATTATCTCCCCTTTAAACGTCAATATGTTTAAACACAGGTAAAGGAATCATTTGAAGACACCAAGAGCATCAATACGCATATTAAACAAATGAAGGACGAGCTGAAGAAAGTTAAAGTTGATCAGCGCCTGATAAATTCTAAAATGTCAAGGACGTTTCTCGACAGAGCGTCGAAAATCCAACAGGGTGCTTCAGTGTTGCAAATCACCGAAGAATATCCAGCTCTTTGCGACATCAGACAAGTACGTAAACATAATTCAAAACTATCATGAGTGAGAAATCGACATTAAAATTTACATCGTCAACGCGATAAGGTTTTTGGAAAAACTAGAATACATATGTGCGACTCTTCAAACTTTACAAACATTTTTTAGTCAATGTGTGTTTTCAGTTTCTGTCCGAATTTCGAAGAATAAAGAGAATTGATGTGGAGAAAGAATTGCTAGAGTCGCTGCAAAAGCTTGCCGAAAACATATGGAAGATTGCGCCACATTCAGTAAAAGATTTTAAAAATCACTTACTAAGCGAGATAAATGAATGTGGGAATTTATACAAAAGGAAACGTAAGTTTTTTTTTCATATATGGGTGAACTCGAAAAATTATTTTTTATCAATTACAAGGGCCACAAAATCCTCCTCACGCAGACCACCAAAGCATAAGTTTAAATTATTCTCATTTACAAGACAACCTTTGATTATCTGCAGATATTGTATATTTATCGTATGAAATTTCGGGAAATGTTTTTATTATTATTAGCCTCTTAAACATTCCCACTTCATTAATAAAATATATACTATGTCGAAAGTGATTTTAAATACTTTATTAATCGATTAAAAATAACATGGTTCCGAGTTCACTTTTTCAAAAAAGGGGGAAGAAAAAAATTAAACAATAAGATTGATTCGGTGGGTTTTCGCGAATATTTTACTTCGCAATCAAGTATGAGAACCGATTAATTAATTTTCCCCCTCTTCACCCTAAATATTCTCTGGTAGTAGTAAGTGTTATTGTTAAAATTCTAATTTTACCCTATATATTCTCTGGTAGTAGTAAGTGTTATTGTTAAAATTCAAATTTCATAGGCCTAATTTAATATTAAAATTTGAGGTCCATACTTCCCAATAATGCAATGCCTCCCTTTGGAAAGAGACTAAAAGTGACGCCTATTGTTATAATATAATACAATTTATCTTTTTTTTTAATATAGAACAAAAGCTTTGTGGAGCGTTTCTTCTTATTCCAAGCATTGTAAAAGAAAATCTAAACTCAACGTTTTTAAAAATTGAAAATATTGAAGAACTTGATAACGAACCGATACTCGTGTATAAAGGTTCTATGCTAAATAGCGATTGCTACAATTTGTACGTTGATAAAATGAATATTTTGCAAGCAAATGAGCTGTCAAACGCTATTTTGGCATGGTTTTGCTCCTTTTGGATTTTTAATTTAGAATATGTAGATGGTTTATCAAAAACAATGGTTGTATTCGAGAACTTGTTGTTAAATATTAACAAATCAAAGCCAAGTGCTTCTGTTAAAGGTATTTTGGAAAAATTCCAATAAAAAGGCACTGTTGATAATTTTCAAAGCAAAGATTCCAAAACTGATTTTGTATATTACAATTCTTTACTGAGAATACCTTATTACAAGCAATTAGCGCTAAGGTATTCTGGTGTAATTTTAACGAATATTGTAAAGAATAAACACCGTATAGGGAGTAGTGTAACTTAATTTGGGGTGTGATGCAACTTAATTTCTATAGGGTGTGATGCAACTTAATTTAGGGTTTGATGTGACTACATTTAGGAATTCATGTATGTAGTGTTTAGGGAATCTTTTAATTTATTTTACTTCCTAAAGGGAGTATGGGTCACTTCCTAAAGGGAGTATGGGTCACTTCCTAAAGGGAGTATGGGTCACTTCCTAAAGGGAGTATGGGTCACTTCCTAAAGGGAGTATGGGTCACTTCCTAAAGGGAGTATGGGTCACTTCCTAAAGGGAGTATGGGTCACTTCCTAAAGGGAGTATGGGTCACTTCCTAAAGGGAGTATGGGTCACTTCCTAAAGGGAGTATGGGTCACTTCCTAAAGGGAGTATGGGTCACTTCCTAAAGGGAGTATGGGTCACTTCCTAAAGGGAGTATGGGTCACTTCCTAAAGGGAGTATGGGTCACTTCCTAAAGGGAGTATGGGTCACTTCCTAAAGGGAGTATGGGTCACTTCCTAAAGGGAGTATGGGTCACTTCCTAAAGGGAGTATGGGTCACTTCCTAAAGGGAGTAGCGTCACTTCCTAAAGGGAGTATGGGTCACTTCCTAAAGGGAGTATGGGTCATTTCCTAAAGGGAGTATGGGTCACTTCCTAAAGGGAGTATGGGTCACTTCCTAAAGGGAGTATGGGTCACTTCCTAAAGGGAGTATGGGTCACTTCCTAAAGGGAGTATGGGTCACTTCCTAAAGGGAGTATGGGTCACTTCCTAAAGGGAGTATGGGTCACTTCCTAAAGGGAGTATGGGTCACTTCCTAAAGAGAGTATGGGTCACTTCCTAAAGAGAGTATGGGTCACTTCCTAAAGTGAGTATGGGTCACTTCCTAAAGTGAGTATGGGTCACTTCCTAAAGGGAGTATGGGTCACTTCCTAAAGGGAGTATGGGTCACTTCCTAAAGGGAGTATGGGTCACTTCCTAAAGGGAGTATGGGTCACTTCCTAAAGGGAGTATGGGTCACTTCCTAAAGGGAGTATGGGTCACTTCCTAAAGGGAGTATGGGTCACTTCCTAAAGGGAGTATGGGTCACTTCCTAAAGGGAGTATGGGTCACTTCCTAAAGGGAGTATGGGTCACTTCCTAAAGGGAGTATGGGTCACTTCCTAAAGGGAGTATGGGTCACTTCCTAAAGGGAGTATGGGTCACTTCCTAAAGGGAGTAGCGTCACTTCCTAAAGGGAGTAACGTCACTTCCTAAAGGGAGTAACGTCACTTCCTAAAGGGAGTAACGTCACTTCCTAAAGGGAGAAACGTCACTTCCTAAAGGGAGTAGCGTCACTTCCTAAAGGGAGTAGCGTCACTTCCTAAAGGGAGTATGGGTCACTTCCTAAAGGGAGTATCCGAGTATGGGTCACTTCCTAAAGGGAGTATCCGAGTATGGGTCACTTCCTAAAGGGAGTAGCGTCACTAGGTTTAGGTAGTATCTTCACCCGTTTTAGGGAGTTATGTTACTCCATACGGGATATAAATTGAAAAATAGTGAATACATTAATTCTACATAAGGAATAATTTAATTCTGCTTGGGGAATAATTACATCACGCTATTAATAATCAAACACCGCGTGAGTGATAATTTTACGCCTTAAAGGGATTAAAATTACTACCCAACGGGGAATAATTTTATAAAAATAGGGGGGTAAATTTTACTCCCTTATTGAACAATATCACCTTGTTAATGAATTATATTGCACCATGAAGGGAATTTATTTCACAGTTTAGGGGAATTATTCTACTTCATATGAAGAATTATTGCAACACTTTTAAGGAGTAATTTAAAGCAACTAATCTACTCCTTTTTCAAATCATTCCTGTACTTGCACCTTTGGGGAATATTTTCAGTACTTACAAGCTATGAAATCTGGGACAAAATAAAAGTTTCTTAAGGGAATAATTTTACGCCCTTTTTTAAGAGTGTAGAGAACAGCAAACCAGTATCCGTATAAGTATTTAACTTCTGACACCATGTTGTGTTTCGTAGATTAATCTGCACGATGTTACTTTATTCGTTAAGTTACGAGTCGTTGTTACTTGGTTAAAAGCGTACTCATGAGTGTCGGTAATCATAGTCGGGTTTCCTTATATGCAGTTCTAGTTGGGCCGGAGTTCACATGTTATTCTACATAGTTCTAATCAGTTCAGTTCCGAATATACAACAGTTAATATTATTAATGTTCAGACCACAGACCTTTTTCAAATGTTCGAGCAGGCTTCGTGAAAGGTATGAAACTCAGAGTTCGGTCTTTAAAAGAGCAGCTCTTACCGGTTTTAAAACACACGTCTTCCTCATATTTGCATCCTTTAATCAATCTGAAATTTGATCCTAAGGACTACTGTCAATCAGATCTTTACACAAAACGTAGTAACACAATTAGTGTTAAGCTAAAAACTACTACGCACATGAGCAGGAGATATAAGTTCGAGCAGATCTCCGTCGAACGCAGTCCTTTTCGGGGCGTGGCTTGTGGGTGCTTTCCTCATCTCGGTTATGACTCAAACGTATCTGAATTGTGAGTTTGCCAATGTTCAGTATATCCCCATGGACAGCGTGGCTGACTTGGCCGACAATTTGGACATAGTTGAGGCCATGGTTTTTGGAGATAGTTACATTGAAACATTCTTGAACGTACGTCCTAATTCCATGACCTGAACTCCCAATATTTTTACGTTTGATTTTATAAGAACTGTTGTGTACTTAACAGTCATCTTTGGACCCGAAAGCCCGCTTTATATGGAGACACTTGAAGGAGAATAACAAATTGGCTAAACACTTCGCTTTCTTCTTTACCAAAAGCGTGGTACTCTTGATGGGGACCGACTTACTAGGTCTGTCTGAAACTGACAGGGTTCATGAGGGACCACCCATCTTCAGGGCCAGCTTCAGGCCCCTGCACTCACCCGACATATCCCCCGCTTGCAAATAACCAATCAACAGGAAGTAAGTGATACCTCAGAAATCTGTCATAGATAGGAAAGCGTTCAGTAATGGGTTTAGCTCCGTTGACACACAAATCTTTAGGGAGATTTTGTCTCCATCCGGGTTAGGTGTCAACGAAGTAATCAATCCTGCCTGTCACGGACATAGTTGGGTAACAAAAGCAGGCAATGTTGCACTTTAGTGAACGAGTAACAGTTACCATAGTGTCAAGGATGTTTTGTACGACAAAGAAAATTTGGCTCCGGATTTATTGACTATCAAGGACAAAAATGTCGTAAGTTATTTAATAATTGTTTAAAAGATTTTTTGAAACGTTTATCCACGTTTCGATCTCTCGTAGACGGCGACCATGATCCTGGACGCGTATCATCATAACTACGAAACCTTTTCGAAGGTGGGTATGTTCTTCCCAATTGAAACCAGTTCGATGTTCTTGTTTAGCAAAAACCCCATCAAAGTTGAGAAAAACTCATTCCACAACTTTCTGCCGATTCAAACAAACGTAAGACAAACACGAGGAGGCGCCACTTACGGTTCAATTGATCTATTATGTATTACAGGTTTGTCTATCGTTGTGTGGTCTAATGGTCCTTGTTTCTTGTATCCTGGTCTTATCTAACAATCGAATTAACAGCATGGACAAGGTGATTAAATCTCAGACGAGCGAGTTGGCTAACATGACTGCCATTCTAATTAGACAGGGTAAGTACTCCACGGGGACAGTTGAGGACATTAGCTTGATGCAATTCAAGAATACTGTCTGCAGGTGAAATCAAGTCTTGTAGATCTCCGTCGTACAATGTCCTTTTTGGTTCGTGGCTTCTGGTTGCTTTCCTCTTCTCGGTCATGACTCAAACGTATCTCAATTGCGAGTTTGCCAATGTCCAGTATATCACGATGAACAGCGTGGCTGACGTGGCCGACACTTTGGACATAGTAGAGCCCATAATTTTTGGAAATAACTTCATTGAAACGTTCTTAAATGTATACGCCCTAAATTTCAGGGACGTGAACGCCCAATAGCGGGCTTATATTTTACGAGAGCTGTTGTCTATTTGACAGACATCTTTGGACCCGAAAGCCCGCCTTATATTGAAACACTTGAAGGACAAGGATAAACTACTCTATCTGGAAGATTTAAGCACTTACGCAGACAGAGTACGTGACGCTAAACACTTTGCATTTTTCATCACCAAAAGAACTCTACTCTTTCTGGGAACGGAATTGCTCGGATTGAGTGCAACTGACAGGGTTCACGAGGGACCACCCATCTACACTGTCAGCTTGGGATCCGTGCACTCGCCTGACATATCCCCCGCTTGCAAGGAACAATTCAACCGGAAGTAAGCGATAATTGCATCGTCAATTACAGCTAGGTTTCCTCTAATAGCATTCGCGTACAGGATAATCAAAATGCACGAGATGAAGTTGATTGAAAGAATTAAAAAAGAGGCAGTGTACGAATTGGACCAATACACATTCCGTCCAACATTGGAGCAAGACGCTGAATTTATTCTCAGTTTTGGCGAGGCAAAATCAACATTCGCCCTACTGACCTTGGGATACGTCGTCTCGGTCACTTACTTCACCCTTCATTTAATATTCATGCACACTAAATAACTCTCAAAACGATACCGGGCTAGAAGACGGTGACATAGTACCAAAGATTGGTCAATTTGTTAAGGTCGATTCTTTGAAAAATTGGGCGACTTAAAAATATATCCTAGAAAAGAAAGAATTAGATTGGTGTTTTAAACTTATTTTGGGGGCCGACACAGAGACATGCACCGACACCAAACTGTGCTTGAACTTTGACACTATAGGAATTGCGGTACGGCAGCTTAAACCAAGGAATATGGATAGCGGGAAGGAGTTGGTAATCAATTGGCAAAAATGGGTTACATGTTTAGGACGGTAGGCAAGCCTACTTCAAACCACCACAGTTCCAACTGTCGGATAAATGTCGATTACTAAACGGCCTAAGAATAACTTTGCTTTTAATTTTACTCTTCTTAAACGTCACAATACCGACTAGCGCGAGGGAGTTGGTAATCAATTGGCAAAAAATGTGTTGGAATTTTCTAGACAGTAGGCAAGCCTACTTTAAACCATCTCAGTTCCAACTGTCGGATAAATGTCGGTTACTAAACGGCCTAAGCATAACTTTGCTTTTAATTTTACTCTTCTTAAACGTCACAAAACCGACTAGCGCGAGAGAGTCGGTAATCATTTGGCAAAAAATAAGTTGGAATTTTCTAGACGGTAGGCAAGCCTACTTTAAACCATCTCTGTTCCAACTGTCAGATAGATGTCTGAATTGCCAACTAAAAGAAGTAGTCGGCTTCATGGGTCGGAAAAGTGTCGGAATAAGCATGGTACAACCGACTGGACCGTAAACCGACTATTCGACCTTAAACCGACTGTTATGCGGAAGGCTTGTGCTACTGGGGTAGGGAAGTTTGTCAGTATAGGAATCTCTCTTCACGAAATGTAGCAGGTCACGTGACTTATATTCGGCGTTAGTTTGAACTGCGCAGGAAACCGGTAGTGCCGCCTATCCTCAGCACGATGCGCGAGAAAAGTGCGGCGCGTGCGCACATGCACATCCACGCCGAAAACGGGATTTTTGGGCGACCGGAGTTATAGCGTTACACGAAACTTCCCTATTTCCATATTCCTTGCTTAAACTAATTATGTTTTCGTGCAAAATGAAATATTTTTATTAGGGAGAAAGTATAAGATGCCTAAGTATTCGCGCTTCATAGTCCCAGTCCCCCTTTCAAAATACAAGGGGGGACGTAAAAGGAAGCCAGGCTATTTCGCCTCTCCTCAGTCGGAAAATACAAGTAATTTTCGTCATTCGCGTCGCGCTGACGTGAGTTCTCAAGAGCCAATGAGATGCTGGTTGTAATTTAGAGGCGGGGATTAACTCCGGACAGGCTACGTTTCAACTAAAGATAAAGCTGGAAATGTGGCGAATATATACCTTCTCCCTAATAAACTAGACATCACTTCTTGATTTATTCTTAAAATTGACTGGCCTGGTCGCTAATATCAATGCGATTACCACCCAAATAAATATCGGTGTTAATTGTAACTACTTTTCTAATTTTAAAATTTCTTCCGCCTTTTTTTTGATCGAACCAAAATATTGCAAAGAGAATTGTAAAAGTTCATAACGACGTATTGTCTTGCTTAAACAATAGAAACTAGTGTTGAATTTCAAAAAGCAAAGTAAGAAAATTCGCGTGTAACACGCGTTTAATAAAAGTCACGTATTACAAAAGGTGCAAGCATAAGTGACTATATATTTCCAGAAAAAGTCAATAGTTCTGACCCAAGCCATAGGCGTACATGAACCATAATATAAACAGTGCTATCTGTTACTAAGCGAAAAATAGTAGTTCGTAGGTTCATAGCATAGAGGCGATACAACCTTAATTATAGCTTATTTACTCGGGAAGGTAAGTGGGTTTTGTTCGAATATCTTATAAACGTTTGCGCAAGGCAGTTAATTATTTTGCAATCAATATCTAACTACGCGCGTAACGAAGTTGACATACTTCCATGGTAAATGAAGTTATTTGGAGCGTAGCAAAGCATTGGAGAAATGTCCACCGATAACTCCACCTTCTACATTGGCGTTAGAGAGGTAAACGCTAATTAGGAATTAGCTTTTAGAGGCATAGACTAAAACTAGCAAAATTATTTTAATTTATCAAAATAGAGAGCTAGCGATGCTTGTACCTCGTTTAATATTAATGTAAAAATTAACTCGATTACGCTTAAATTTAGCGTTAATCTAAAATACATTTAATTAGATGGTGGAAATAGTACATTGTTGTATTAATCAAAACGCGTCTTGGATTTAACCAAGACCTAAAAAGTATCGATAAGAACAAGGTTAATCACTTGACTGAATGCGCAGATATTGAAACTTTTTTTTAATTAAAACTTACATGCTTAAGAAAGTATGTTCCATCACCCTATTCCATTGAATAAACTTACTTTACTGGTAGAAAATTTTTTCCCTCTCAATAATTTGAAAAATTTACTTATCTCGGGTTTTCGAGCACAATTCCATTCCCCGAAAACATTTTATAACTACATTTATTATCACTTTTAAGAGAGTACGTGTATGACATTGTGTCGTTAATAGGTTGCTAACATATCCCCGTTCATGCCCTGAACGCTCCATAGTGAAACCTTTTGTTAATTTTAGTGCAAATTTCAACAATGGCAGCACATTCAATGGGGACGTTATGATTTTTGCTCTTGGTTAAAGGGGCTGTCCGACCCCCTCTCCTTTTTTACCCACCCGCTATGTTAATCTCTATGAGGAAGATCGTCGTTTGTCCCACTGTCCGAACAGCCCCTTTAAACTGACTTATGTTAATAGACCACTTCAACATGGAAAGACACCGGGGTAAAACTTTGCCTTCCATCTCGCTCGAGTGAGTCGAGTCGATGGAAAGATCATAAATAGAGCAGAGACGGCGAGGGGTGAAACCCCCCCTCCTATATGTCCCGATACTAAGGATTGACATCTCTTTTTTACGTAAAAAGGGGCTATAGCAGCGGTACGACAGACAGTGGTCAAACGGTTCTGCCATGGCGTTTCTATGGTTCGCAAGCAGTAGGGTTGTGCATGATATTCGTAATTTTTTGATTTTCTTTGTTGTAATTGTTAACTTAAGCGTGGTCGTAGCCTGAAAATTATGACTTGGTTATTTTGAAAAATAGCCTGCGTTCACCGAGTCGCGTGATCTACGACGCTGTGGCTCGACTTTGCCACTTAGTCTGTATATCTTCAGGAACAAGGATAATGCATTAACGGTTTTTAAAGGAATATGGGATTTTTAAACTTGTCGCTGCGAATCTTCCTATAGTAAATGTTGTATTTCTAGTAGCCCCAGAGACTTCTGGTAGCACTCTTTGTGCATTTGGTAGAACAGTTTTATAGAAATTGAAATGGTAGAAGATATTTATATAATAAGATTTGTTCGAATATTTAAACTTCAATTTGGTCGAATATTTCGTAGTTGTCCTATTTCAAGGCTAGGAATGCTCTCAAAAACAACTACTATTTGCTGACGAATACCTTAAAAAGAATTTCACACAGAATTCTCGAGGAGCTTAACGCGTAATTGAGTGGGCTATTGCCTTGGTGACGAGGCCAGCGAAAGACAAGGCATGAGAATGGCACAAGGCGTACTTCAATCAAGGGGGTATACAACTATACATCCTCCTTGTTCGTATCGGGCGCAGCAGAAGCTAAAGCAGACTACCCTAAATCGTTTTGTCATTGTTACGTGTAGTTACTAGTTATAAGGTATTTTTCCACACGAAAACTCTTAAAAGTGATAATAAATGTAGTTATAAAATGTTTTCGGGGAATGGAATTGTGCTCGAAAACCCGAGATAAGTAAATTTTTCAAATTATTGAGAGGGAAAAAATTTACTACCAGTAAAGTAAGTTTATTCAATGGAATAGGGTGATGGAACATACTTTCTTAAGCATGTAAGTTTTAATTAAAAAAAAAGTTTCAATATCTGCGCATTCAGTCAAGTGATTAACCTTCTTCTTATCGATACTTTTTAGGTCTTGGTTAAATCCAAGACGCGTTTTGATTAATATCTGTTACTTCGGTCTTAATTTTTATTAATTTTGCGTACATGTGGTGGTAAATTTATTTCAGTGCTCATTCCCGCATGCTGCAGAAAAGGAAATAGTTTGTCATTCAATAGACTGAGAGCTAGTAGCTAAGGGGACGTCACATCAATATTTTTAATCTTAATTTGAGCTGATGAAGTAAGATATACGAGGGTGTGATGTCATGACAAAGATTTTAGTTTGACTATTTGTGATGAACCCAGACCAGAATATACCAGTTGCTTTCAGGCAAATTTTGAACCCCATTTCCAATGTCATTGTGTCAACAACATCTTATTCAGAACGGATATTTCTCTTAACCTTTACACAAGATTCAACATATAGAATACCATCTTTTGTGGTGCTCTAACTTTAACCTAATTTAAGAAAATAAAATGGTAAATTTTTTGTTAAAAATGACATGATTAAATAAGACAACTAGCAATAATTTGGCAATATAATATTTTGTAGTATTTTGGAAAAGATGGCAATTTCATAATAATTTGATTTACAATAACAGGAATACATTTAGCCATTCAGTTTTAATGCAAAGGGCCCCTCCTTTGGTGCGTCTTAAAAAGATTTTCTCTTCTGTATAGTGTGGTAGTTTGGCATATTTTATTTTTAGCTATGTCCTTAAGTACAATCTTAATTGGATTTAGCCATTGGGATAGATGATAAATGATTAGCCACCATACTAGGGTAGTCTGGCAATGGAACTGTGCTTAGATTTATCATTGAATATAGGAAATACCAGGACCAACAAATTATTTACTAGTATTTATGAAACTAATGGTAACTATTTTACCTTTGATAAATAAAGTCAAATGAGAGTTACAGTAGTTTATTGATGACAAAAGTTAGGGTTAATAATATTATTTATTTTATATAATAGTTAAAATATAAATTGTAATTTTTTAAAGTTATGGCTGTTCAGTAATTACTTAAAAGTCATTAAAACAATAAATTGCTTTAAGAATATTTTGGTTAAACTTTTTGTCAAGGTTTAAACACGCATGATTATTTTATTGGAATGTGCTAAAGATTTATTTTAAAAGCACATTTGGATTGATAATTGCTACGTTTATTTATAGCACGCAATTTGGAATTATATTTACCTGGTTGTTATTTATTTATGGTATTCATTATAATTATTTTCCAGAAAATAAAAATTTTGTTTTTCACGTTTAAAGCTAATAGTTGCGTTTTTTTAAAGGGTTTCATTCGTAGCTTTAGAAGGAAAATTATTTTTGACACCAGAAAGGCTTTTGAGAATAATTAGTGATTGCGTCCTGGCTGGCAAAAAATAGACCTTAACAGGGAAAAGCTATGAATAACTATAATTAATTTTAACTGAATCTAAAATGTAAGTTTCACTATGAATACATGAGAGGAATTAAAAAAAATGTTCAAAGACAGTCATACGTGAAGGTTGGACTTAAAAAGTGTGAAAAGTTCAACATTAACGTTAGAGCACCAATAATCATTTTGCTAATCTCTCAAGTGAATAATTCAATGATGAAAAAATATTTATACACATTTAATCCTAGGACTGTAAAATTGTGAATATATCATAGCCAGAAAAATAGTAAGCATGGGTTTTAATGTTAAATTATTTTAGGTATAAAAAAGGGAAGGGGGAGTTTGTTAAAATACTGCTAATATACTCAAAGATGCTTTTTAAAAAGGGTAGTGATTTGTTGGTGTAGAATCTGCAGTTTAGCTCAGAGAGTTAATGAAGCGCGTTGTATTTCGTTAGTGACATCTTCAATCCAGTTGATTTTTTTTCTATATTTAATACTATTGAACTGAGATGGCATTAGTGGTTAATGTCATTAATTGGTAGCTTTTTTTGCTGGTTCCATCGTGCTTGGTTTTGTTTTATTGATGTAGAGTCTGCAGTTTAATTCACAGTTAATGGGGAGCCTTGTGCTCAGCCATGGAAATAACACAGGTTTACAGGTCCAAAACCACTTTATTAATTACTCAGACTAGTTTTTTTATTCAAAAACCGAGGGTGACGAGTCCTAGGGACTTGTTTATTAATTCTAATTTTTGATAAATATTGAAAGGGGACCAGTTTATTAATTCAAGGTTTTCGTCAAATTTCGACTCCTTTCACATTGCAAGGAGTCGTAATCTTATTTCCTCATTATCTCTTCTCCTAGTCGTAGTTTCAGATTAGAAGTAATCAGTACAGCGTTGCCGGACGTACGATAATTATAGTACAATGCGATAATTTTAAGAGTTTTTTCGAAGCGTACGATAATTATGACGCTGTACTACATAGTACGCTAAATTCGATAATTCGGCTTCGGCGTACGATAATTGAACGATAATTTAGTGGGAAATCTAACTAATCTGGGCACAAAAGGCTCGCTAGAAGAAGAAAAAGGTGAAATAGGATGAAATTATTCATGTTTTAAGTCCAAAGGCAGGATGAGAGAAACGTTTGGAGACGTTATTTGTCCATCTCCTTCAGGACCCTTGTAATTTGTAACGATTTTAGTATAAATACAAGGTCAATCAGAACACCACTATTTTGAAGGCGCTCGGAGCGTACGATAATTTTGGTTGAAAATCGATAATCTTTTGGCTTTCGTACGATAATGTGGTCAAAGATGGCTAAATAAAATTGTTAAAAATGATTTGGGACCATGTAATTTTATATTTATAAATAATTTTAAAGTGGGACCAGTAGTAAAATAAATCGCACAGGGGTAAGTGGTCTTAGGGACCAGTTTGAATATTGTTGATGTCGGGGTCGCTGGTCCCGAGGACTAGTTGAAAAAAAAACCTTATTTCCAAGGCTGCTTGTGCTTCACTATTGAACTAAGATGGCGTTAGTGGTTAATGTCATTAATCGGTAGCTTTTTTACTGGCTCCATCGCGCGTGATTTTGTTTTGTTAACGACATCTCCAGTCTTTTTTATACATTTTTTACTTTTGAACTCAGATAGCATTACTGCTTAACGTCATTAATTGGCAGCTTTATTTTACTAATTCCATCGAGCTTGTTTTGTTTGGTAAACGTCCGTAAAATAACGTTCATAAGGCGTTTCGATGGAGTCCAAGATGATTATGCGGTTAATCACAGTTGGGTTTTTTAGAGTTACGAGTGAAGTACTTGAGGTTTAATCGGGTGGTGAAGGAGGGGGGATTTGGGGTATTTCACCACCCGCGGACACGGGGTAGTCAGTTCCTGTAGGGTAGGCATGCTGACAAGTCCCTTATTCCCTCAAAACTTTGTCGCCCAGAAGCTTGGCTTACAGGAGTGCGCCCAAACTCCCAACATAGTAAAGTACATAATTTTAGTAACAAACCATTGCTGTTCTAAATTTTAACAACGTTGAGGCAACTTTTTGCCCGAAAAAGGTTTTTTTTGCGAATCCATTGCTGTTATGAACTTCTATTGTGTTGATGAACTTGAAGGCAAGGCTTGCCAAGCCGTTATATAATTATGCAGGGAAACCAAATAATTGACATGTATTGTTTGGCCTTGGTACAGCTTGACGTTCCATAGACACTCGCTCAACCAATACGAAGGTTATTTCTTTGATATCTTTGGTTTTTTTAATCCAAAGTCGCTCTCATTCTTTGAACACGCCAGTCTAAAGTGTCTGTTGTTTCGGCATAGAAGTTGAATATTTATATTTCTTGATCTGTCTATCGAAGCCTTGTGGTGTTGTTTTTTATAATGATGATGATCATATTTTTTAGCAGTGTAGTTTTAACCTTTTATTATACTGGTAAAGGCTATGATGAATTATCTTTCTGTTGAAGCTTAGCAGCTGGCACGTGTTGATACAATACGCTTATAATTGTACGAAAATAGTCTTTAAATTGCATGTTTCAAAGTTGAAAATATGCACTGCTTGTAGCATTTATGTCGAAATAATTTTGTTCTTCGTTATATTAGTTATGTAAAGGGGCGGAGGGGGAGGAGGCGAAAGAAAACTTTACTATTTACTGGCTATTATATGTTCATTTAAAAATAGATTTTGAGGGTCAATTTTTTTAAATTTTGTCAGGCAACTCTTAGCTTTAAGTTTGGAAACAGTGCTGCTAGAACATGACAATTATTGTTTTGCGCGTGGGTTACCAAAGGGACAATGAAAAGGTTATTAAATTTTGAAGAAAAAAAAGCTATTCGAGAAGTTTTGCAAATTCTACCTCTGTTGGTTTTACTCAATGGCACCCGTCACTCAGACTACTCCAGCTGGTGAGACACACATAGAGAATATGCAAAACTTCCTGGAATATTAATTATAAAAGAAATGTTTTAGTTATTTTATTTACAAGGGTAATGTAATATATATATATATTGGTAAACGCAATTGGGGAAATAATTCTCAAACTTTATAAAAACAAATTCTCCAACAATAGTAGGATATTTAGTTAGTGGGACAAATTAATTAGTTCATATGGCCATTAAATAGTTTGAAAATGGATTTTTGTAAGTGGTATTAGATTGGGTCGGGTACACATTATTGATAAGTTATACAAAGAAAAGGTTATGTTAATAAATAATATTTAAACACAAAATCTTCGCTACAGGGGGTTTAAATTAAAACAGTATAATATTAGATTAAATTAATTTAGTTTATAAAATCTCGTGGATTATTTTGAACGGTTTGAAATTGTTAATGCAAAAAATTTATGGGCGTCTTAATGTAAAAAAATATAGCGCGCTTAAAAGAGACAAAAATGGAAGATGCGAAACTGATATTTAGAAAACTCTTCGAATATATTAAGTTTAATCAGTATTTATTTAAAATTTGGATACGAGTGTCTAAATCTCAGTTCAAAAAATCTGTTCAATGTTAACTAATAATATGAGTTTGTCTCAATAGTATCACCAGCTTATTAAAGAATTACACTCTAAAAAAAAGGGGAGTAGTAATACACCTTTAAGGCTCTTACTGAGTTGTCCCAGATTTGACACCCCATAAGTTGTAAAATTACTCCATTTTATAGGTGATAAAATTCTTCATGTCTCAAGTAATATTCCTTTATTTTATTCCTTTTAGGGCGTACACTTTACTCCCCTCTAGGCGTACGCTTTACTCCCCTATGGGCGTACAATTTACTCCCCTATGGGCGTACACTTTACTCCCCTATAGGCGTACTCTTTACTCCCTTATAGGAGTACTCTTTACTCCCTTATAGGAGCACCCTTTACTCCCTTATAGGAGTACCCTTTACTCCCCTATAGGCGTACACTTTACTCCCCTATAGGCGTACACTTTACTCCCCTATAGGCGTACTCTTTACTCCCCTATAGGCGTACACTTTACTCCCCTACAGGCGTTCAATTTACTCCCCTACAGGCGTTCAATTTACTCCCCTACAGGCGTTCAATTTACTCCCCTACAGGCGTTCAATTTACTCCCCTACAGGCGTTCAATTTACTCCCCTACAGGCGTTCAATTTACTCCCCTACAGGCGTTCAATTTACTCCCCTACAGGCGTTCAATTTACTCCCCTACAGGCGTTCAATTTACTCCCCTACAGGCGTTCAATTTACTCCCTTACAGGCGTTCAATTTACTCCCCTACAGGCGTTCAATTTACTCCCCTAAAGGCGTTCAATTTACTCCCCTACAGGCGTTCAATTTACTCCCCTACAGGCGTTCAATTTACTCCCTTACAGGCGTTCAATTTACTCCCCTACAAATTACTCCATTATTAAAATTATGACTCTTGGAACATATTATTTACGTTGTTACCAATTTGAGTAAATATTATGCATTATGACATACACTTTACCCTCTTTAACTCTCAGAAATGCAGTTTATTCTGCTTAAGTAGTAATTGTAATGTATTGGTTTACACTGCATTTTCATTAACATAAATTTGGTCAATTGAAGCAATATCAGTACTTTCCAACAAATTAAGATTGTAACAAAAAATACAAATTTTATCATAGGTGTTCTACCTGAACACTTGTTTTAACTCAGCATTCAATCATTTGCTGTGAAATTTAAGTGTAAAAAGGGTCCAAAAGAGACTTAATAGCCCTATTTGGCTTATTAATGTCAAGTAGCAAATACTCGAAAACCATTAATGTTTTGTTTAGTAAGGGAATATACTTTAAGTTAAAAATCCAAAATGAACAAAACCAAGCAAGCAATGCGGTTGAAAGTTCATTCGTGTTTACAATTTTTGCTTGGTCTATATAGAGTTCATATAATTCGCTTTGAAGAATTGATTTCCCTTTGTAAACGAGAACTGGTTCATTTTGGAGAATTTCCACAACTCCTTCGTCTGGTTGCTTGTGGAAGATCCTGTTATATTTTTCTTTCACTATGCTTGGAATTAGGAGGAGGGCTCCACATCGTTTTTTATCTAAAACAATACATAATAAAATTTCAAGAATTGTTAACAAAACATAAAACCTCGATAGTCAAAAATCACAATGAATTTTTAGCGAAAGAAATTTTTCACTAAATTTTAATTCACACAAGTGGCAAATAAAATTTATTACGTTTAATTTCAGCCAGATCGGTGCTTTCATTGATCTCGTTTGAAAGTTGGTTTTTGAAGTCTTTAATATTAGGCGGAGCGATAGTCCAAATTCTCTTCTCATACTTTACAAGAGATTCCAGGAAAGATCTGAAAGAGATCTGAAAATTACAATTATATTGGGTTAATATCAACTCTCATTGATAAGGAATAAATATTTTTATTACTTGTTTGACATCACATAAGGCTGGGTATTCTTGTAGAATATCAGAGACTGAAAAGGATGCTTTAATTTTTCCAGCTCTGTCAGCAAATGTTCTTTCCATTTTTGAATTGATCAAACGATAGTCCACTCTATTTTTATTTAATTCTTCTTTCATTTGTTTTATGTGTTGCTGGATGCTTCTTTCATCTTCAAAAGATGGTGGTATCTATTTTTTATTGTTTGAAATTACGTGAAATTCAAAATCATTAGGTCAGATGTTTTCTGCAACATGTTTCTAGTAAATGTAGGCCTAAAATCTATAAACATGTTAAATGGGTGGAAAGATAGAGGCAGAAGACTTTGAGTATATGCAAAAATCGTTCTATAGTTAAGTTCAGGCGCTCTTGCCAATGAACTTCATTCCCACGTACGTTATCATTAATTCTGCTCGATTTGTCTCGATTGGTAAGAGCACCTGTGTACAAGATTAATAAGAGTATCTAACCTCAAATCGAGATATCTGCGACTGCGTTCTTTTTCTCGAGCTTTTGGTTTTGCGCGGAAGGGATGAAGAGATAGATTCTTTTTCAGCAAGGTACTTGTCATCATCATTCGCCCTCTGTCTGTCTTCTGTTACCCTTACACTTGAGCTTTTATTTGAACGAAGGTCTTTATCTCTCAAATTAGCGTCTTTATCTCTCAAACTAGCGTCTTTATCTCTCAAATTAGCGTCTTTATCTTTCACATTACTGTTATTATCATTTTCTATCATGGTTTCATCTTTTTCTGTCATGTTTTTATTTTTTCTATCAGGCTTTCATCTTTTTCTATCAAGTTTTTTTCTTTTCCTATCATATTTTTGTCTTTCCCCTTTATGTCCCTTTCTTTGCAACTTAGCTCCTTACTATTCTTGACAACATTTCAGACAGTTCTATATCACTACTATGTTCGATTAGGTCCTTGTCATCTCTATTTAAAACTACCCCATTCCCTTTACTCTCATCATATAATTCCATATTGGACCTATTATCATCTTCACTTAACTGTTCCAGGTATCCGCTATCGTCTATATTTATTTCAACACAATTCCTCACACTGTCATCCCCATTAAATTCCAAATTCTTCATATTGGCAGCTTCTATTAGCTTTACCCCACTAGCATCTCTGTTCAAATCACTCGAAGCCGCTCCTTTTTCCGTTTTTTCATGTTCATCTTTTCTAAATTTCTTAAAATCTAATTGCGCCTTTGATCTCCCGTATAATTTCCTATTTTTCTCAATCACTTCGTTATTCTTAATATACTTTCTAGTGTTTTTGAACTTATTTCTAAGAAGTTTAATCCATTTTACCTGTAAAGAAAACCAAAAAAACTATATTCTACTTCTGTCTCTTGTCTTCCTTTTTTTTCTCAATAAATCCTTTATCATATATCTTTTAATATTGCTATTCCCTGCCTTGTTCTTTAAGGTGGGTGAGGTGGGTTTCTAGGGCGCGTTTTGAGGGTAGAATTGCGCTAAGGCATGAAAATGCCATAAATATCACTATCCACTAAGATCAAAATTGAAAAGATATTCTTGTGCTCTTTATGAGAAAAGAATACCGCTTCTGAGTTGTCGCGGACAAACATCTTTAAAAACCCACCTTATGTGGAGAGAACTTTGTTGAACTTTAGAACGTATTCAAATACGAACTGACTCGCAAGCATGCTAGCAAGTGCAACCCGAGAGGCCATTCACTGAGCGTACAAGTTATATGTTTGACTGTACTAAAGTGATTAAACGTAATCTTTAAAAGCGAAGCCCTTAACAGCACTAAAATTAATACCCGTAACCCTTTATTATTGAACGGAAATCTGAGTGATTAGCCCCTCGGTGCAATCCTGCATTAAAGCAAAAGCCGAGAACGAGGGCAGGAATTTTTTTTTAACTCTAAAAATTGCAAAAATGTCCATGCAATTGGTATAGGGCTATTTCGATCAATATCTTTAGCTCAATTAAATTAAGTTCTTAATGATTACCGAATTCCCAAGATGCGGTAACTCAACTGCCAATTTTGTTGCGACGTGCGCATGCGATGGAGGATATCTTTAAATAAAGAAAATTTAAAGCGGTGCTAAATTGATTATTACAGTTGAAGAAACTATCCGGAAAACGTGTAAGTCAACGTGAAGAGCCGACCAAAATTAATACAAATTTTCCAAAATCTTCCACGCGCGTATAATTTGAAATGCCAAACTTGAAAGATATTAAGTCTGAATTGTTAAACGTTTTCGCACACGTTTTCCGTTCAATGCCTTAAACTGTCTGTTATAAATTCTCACTTACATCGAATATTTCAAAATTAGATCACTATACAATATGTTCGTAAGTTCCCTATCCGTTCTTGCTTTTTCCTGCTTGCTTAACAGGTTGTACCTTTTTTCGTCAACCAAAGTCGAACTGAATACAGGGAGTTTGTATTCTAACGCGAACTGTGCTCTTGTTACTTTGGCCTCCTCTTGGATCACATGTCTCTCCGCTTCCATAACACTGTAAAACTTCAGCATTACAGCCAACCGTTATACTAAATGTTGTTCTGCTCTTACAACCAGTTGGTGCTGACATAAAATACATCGCTGAGACTTAAGTGAAGAAATTTTTTTCATCTACTAGGGGTCTTAAAACATGCGTAATAGTGTTATCATAAGTGAAATATTTTGACACAAAGGAAGTGAAAATTTTTGTCACGTTTTTCATAACTTGGTGACAATAAGTATTTTTGGACTTTAATGCACCTTTATCCTCGTAAAACATAACGCGGTGAAATTTGAGTCAGCACAGAGACTGGTTGTAGGATATTTAATCAGGGTTCCTTAATGTTGAAAGGGGTTCTAGACGCTCGCAAAAACACAGTGGCGCATGTACAACATGGGACTTGCCACGTCTATATACAGTTATATCAGTGCTACTACATTTGATAACGTCGTACCCTTCTATCTCCTACCTAAGTGTCATCTACCATACCAGGCTGAGAGTACTCTCGAGACCCTAGATTTTGACTCCTCATAACATTCGGGATCCCTGATTTACTTGTAGAAAGTAATCTTGCTTGGATGGGAAAAATTATAATTTTCCAATGACGAAATGCACCTAAACGAGAATACTTTCTATAATTGCAGACTGAGTGAATATGTACCAAGTTTCCTCATTTACTGCGGTGGAATTTTCTGTAGTTCCAATGACACCTGTCTTTATATTTATATCAATTAATATATTTCAGAGTAAGTGGTGAGCAAGCGCACTTTACAGTATAGCGCAAGTGAAGACAAAATTATGCGTAATGTTAGACTTCATTGGAACAAAAGTAGCGCATGTAAAGTGCACTTGAACTGGGGTATATTTCGAAAAATGTATTTAGTTCAAGTTGAGCATGCAAAATTTTCCCCGCCAGCACACCGATGATCAGCCCTTTCATAATATCAGTGCTACGTAAAGAAACTCTTGAGCCAACGTTAGAGTATGCCAGGGTTCATACAACCTTTTGAAAACCAATAATTCCCTAATATATCCAGGTACAATACAACCTAACATTTTTTAGATAAACCCTGACTGTCACTATACGATGGAGTAGTTTATTTTCAAATAATATACAAGAAAATTACTCAATCCTCACTTCCCTGTTTTCCCAGATATGTATTTATAGTATATTTATATATAGTAATTGAATTGAAAGTTGTGAAAAAGGTTAGGTTCTGCGAATGGGCAACGCAGGTATCTTTGCTAGCACTAAATATATTAAATTCCCCTGAAAATTACTTAATTGTTAGCTATTTTCCTCATATTTACAGGTTTTCCAGGTATGTATCAACCCTGTCTAATCCCCTCTTATCGAAGCGCACTTTTCCCCTCTCTTTCGCGGAAGTTGCTTTTTTTTTTGGCGACGCTCGGACCGCGGACCGGGCACGAGAAAGTTTCCGTGACTTGCACCTTTTTTGGGGATGGCAGCGCTAGGCATAGCTCTATGGTGTTTTACCAGTTCATAAGCGAAAGCTGCCATCCCTTCAACTCTCTTTTTTTTTCTAGGCGCCCGCGATCTTCACGCCCCTTTGACATCTCTATTGAAAGGGTTCTTCTCAAACTCGCTTTACAACTTTACATAGTATTTTTTGCAGTTTATGTTATTCTACTTTAAATTTGTAGTAAACGAATAAGAATTATTTAATTTAAAAAGGTATTAGAATTATTTTAGAAAATTAAATTAAAGGAATTAGAATTATTTTAGAAAATTAAATTAAAGGAATTAGAATTATTTTAGAAAATTAAATTAAAGGAATTAGAATTATTTTAGAAAATTAAATTAAAGGAATTAGAATTATTTTAGAAAATTAAATTAAAGGAATTAGAATTATTTTAGAAAATTAAATTAAAGGAATTTGAATTATTTAGAAATTAATCTTAAGGTTTTAACACTGCTCTATTTCTTGGAAAGTCAGTAAGATCTTCGTGAATGGGCAAGCTTTCGGGGGGGGGGGCTGGCAAAGCTTTCTATTTCGAAATTTACCTTGAAATGTCAGGCTGTCAGCAGTTACAAGCCTGGCTACCCATTAAGTCTCTCAGATGAAAGGTTAGAGATAAGAGGAAGACAAGCTTTTTACAATCTAACATTTTTAAGTAAATTTGACTAGGCCTATAGTAGTTTTCACGTTCCACCAGTGTTTCCAGCCCAGGTGTGAGGCAATTTCAATCAAGAGAGAGATCAGAGAGGCTAGTAGATACACTTTAATTCAGTTCTAGAGAGAACTGCTTACTGAGGATCTGACAACACTGCAGTGGAGTTAAAGCTAAGACAGAAGGAAGGAAATATCTCTAGCCCCTTTAGCAAAAACTATGAATATTAGGGCATACAATTTTGTTGTAACATTAAGCAGAAATTAATAACTTTAAAAACTTACTGCAGTTTTACTATTCTCATTGCAATTCTGAGGTAATCTATTTTTACTTGAGTCATCATTAGAAAAAATTATCTGTTAAAGCAGTGAAATTTAGAAACAACTGACGCGTGTATTTTGTATTAACAACAAACCTCGCTATTATCTTTAATAACTTTTATTATCGTCTTGTCTTGAATTGGTGAATTATTATTTAAATCAACATATTGTTGAAATTCATCATCGTATGCCTAAAATAAATTAACATATAGGTAACTGTTTTTCTTACAACCATCTTGTATTATGAATATGTAATTATCCGCAATTAACGGAAACTAACAGAAAAAAACCGTAATGGTATAAATAGGCTGACTTACTTGGTAAATAAATTTGCCATCTTTTAAGTCGCAAAACAATGGATCCATTGCAATGGCGTCTTTTACATCAGAAACGGTGGGCTGATCTGCATGTACGTTCAATCTTCGATTGCTTTGTCCATAGCTGATTAAGCAAACTATCTTTGAACTCATATCTGTAAATCCGTAATTCAAATTGTTTTTCAATAAAATATCTAAAAAACCGCAAACTGACGAGTAACCGGTTCCTAAGCGAAACACGACAGTCACGAAACGCGGCCAACGTTTAATTTTGCGCGAACTGTATTGACGATGGGGCTAAGATGGGAATAAAGTCACAAGTGATCGAACCCCCAAAATTTTGGCGCGAAAACGTTTGGCTAGTTTAGAAGCCTTTATTCCGAGGGGTCGGTCATTCACGAAATCCCGTAGGCTACCCGCGAAATCCAACTTAAGAAATCTGAAATCAATAACAAAATCAGAAATCCGGAAAGTATTGAAAGATCAGAAAAGAAATCACAAAATCAACAAGGAAATCACAAAATGAGTAAAGAAACAGCGAAATCCATTACAAAATTCACGAAAACCATTACAAAATTCACGAAATCCATTACAAAATTCACGAAATCCGTTGGATTTTATCGAATTTTGAAATCAAACAAAATCCGACGAAATCCAAAGAAATCAAACAAAATCCGAAGAAATCAAATTGGATTTTGAAATCCCGTACACTCATTCCAAAACGTCCGACCCCTCGGAGCTCTATTCAATAAGCGCGGGGCACGTTTGGAGGGCACCTACTATTTGTTCTTTTAGGCCCCCAAACTTAGCTCGCGGGGTTAGCCTTGAGAAAGACAGTTGAAAGAGAACAAATTTCCAAGAAAATACTCTTTTTCGCATCAAAATGTGGGCTTAGTCATTTCGCAAAATAGGTTTGAGGAACGCTGCTCAAATTATATAGTACACCTCTGTTTATATTTTAATTATTGCTTTATTTTGAATGGAAGTAATGTAAAAATAAATTTGATCATGAGTTCAGTTAAGCTATATAAATGCGGAAAATGTGTATTCTTTGCAAAAAAATATACTCTTTTAATTGCTCACGTAAGAAAAATACATGGGAACGAACCAAATTTTTCTGTAACTTGCGGATTAAATAACTGTGGGAAATGTTTTAAGAACGTTGAAAGTTATAGAAAGCACGTTTATAGATTTCACAGAAATATAATAAGCGACGAAATTGCTCTAGCAAGCAGCAACGAAAATAATTCCGCGCAAAGTGATTATGAGGACATGGACTATAATGCAAATGAGAGTGCTCATTCAGAAAACATTTCGGACGTAGATGAGCAACCCGAATGTAATTTCAAGCCTCCGGACTTAAGAGAAACTATAATGAAACTCATTTTAAAATATAGAGAAATGCACTTGCTACCAAGAAGTGTCACGGAAAATTTGACCAATGATTTATTTCATTTATGCATAAATATTCTTGAGGACCAGGTATCTAAAATAAAACACATCCTTCGAGAAAATAATATCGAGCTTAACGAAACCCAGTTGCTTAAGACAACTAACGACTTTCGTGAGGTATTTTCAAGTGTAAATACCAGTTATAAAGTGTCGTCGTACTGCACCTCTGAATTGAAAATGGTTCAACCTCAACAGTTTTCATTTACTCAGAGCGTGGACAGAAAAAAACAAAGCGTTTTTCATTACGTTCCAATTTTGAAAAAGCTAGAGGGAATCTTCAGCAAAGTTGAAGAACTACATCGCCAGGTCAATGTCGAACTAATTCCTAATAATTTAATAGCGCATTTTCGTCAAGGTGAAATATCGAACGAGATAATAAAGAAGAACGACTCCGATTCTGAAACTATACAACTTCAATTATACATTGACGAATTTGAAGTTGTTAATCCACTTGGTTCGAAAAGAGGAAAAAAAACTTACCGGGTGTTATTTTTCCCTTTTAAACCGTAAGAATCAATATAGGACCAAACTAAGTGATATCCATTTAGTGTTTCTGGTAAAATCAAAAGACGTCGACGATTTCGGATGGCACGAAGTATTTCGTCCACTTTTTTTCGATTTGGAAAAACTGGCTACAGAGGGCATTTATGCTAAATGTAAAGATAGAATTCTTCGGGGATTTGTTAGCATATTTTCCGGTGACAATTTAGGACTACATAAACTTGCTGGCCTAAATGCGAATTTTAACTCGGGTAGAATTTGTCTATTCTGTATGACTGAAAGAAGTGACATAGGAGAAAGGTTTTCTGAATCAGAAGTCGAGCTTCGTACTTTAGAAATGCACAAGTATCACTTGGAATGCTTAGCGCTTGACGAAAAAGAAGGTTCTATTTACGGGGTGCGTTCTGAGAGCCCTCTGCTTAGACTTAGTTACTTTGATTTAACCAGACAACTCTAGTGCTTCTAACTTCTATCTGTTTTGCACGTAACCGCTATACAAACCTCAAAACAGATGAAAGTCGGTTACATAAACTGATTAATTTGTTTATCTACAACCGCCTATAAACCGAAATCCTATTATCCGTGCTCGTTATCTGTGGTCAATTTTATATAATTATCAAAACTGGTTTAGTATAGCTAAACAGGTGATAAAGCAGTTACACGCAGAGTCCATGCGTACTGTAAAATATATGAATGACTTTGGTAGTAGACAAGTCATATTTATTTATCAGATTTCATTTCAATTGAATGTTTTATTAACAAATCGGAACAATAGTACATAAATTGACGTATTCAGCGATTCCACCAATTTTTAAGACAAAGTAGAGCCGTAATGGTTTCAGGACATAAAGACCCCCGTTTGGGAGTCACAACGTCAGTTCCAAGTGAAAAAAGTCGTTCAGAGGGTACTGAAGATCCAGGAATTCCAAGGTAATCGCGGGCCATGATCGAGACTTTCTTATAATCGGTCTCGTGCATCTGCATTAAATAATGTCAAGTTATTTTGGACTACAACTAAAGGATTAATCATCCACGTGTATTGTAGGTTAATGTATCACCTTCCACCATTGCAAAATATCGCTATGCGGTGGCGCTACTTCAGCTTTCAAATAAATAAGTAATTCAGAGGCTTTTGTTGTTCGTTTGGCTCTTTTGGGATATAATGCTGACACGTTGACCCCGGTATAATTGTCTTGCATACATGACTCATTATGTACATCATCTATTTGGTGCAAGGTTGTTACGTCATCGTAGTGCGAAGCGAAAACTGATACAATGACACTTTTAACCTTTTTGCAAAAGGTTACGTCATAATGGTCTTTAAGCCATTCAAGCTTCAGTGTTGGATTCATTGCTAACAATAAGATATCGTTAATTTAGCTCAATCCTTTGAAAACTTGATGAATCGCACATGTAATATAATATTGCAATGTTTTCATAATGATACAGATCATAACATACCCATAGCAATCCACAAAGCAGAAGTATCGGAATGTTTGAAATACGTCTTTAGTTTACCAAGGGCATTCTTACTAGCGTCTTTCATGGTTCCAGCTGACGTCTTTTCGGTTTCGTCCAATTTGTCCAGGATTAACTTGTACATTGGCATGATTATAGCTGCTGTAGGATACTTCGATTCGGAGATGCGATTTGTGGCAAAATCAAAGTCCTTGACGATGATATAAAATTCAATTACAAGAAAAATCTTAACCAAGCCAAGTAATAATAATAATAAACAAGAAAACAATATTTTGCTTGTCTCGAGAACCGTCTGCAAAATCCTAATCAGGCGAATTCTCTCGAAATTTTATAAGCGAATGTGGAAAAGGTTACTAGAGCAGACATTACTCTTAAAATATCAATCAAAGACTCTATTAGATGCCATTCTTCTGTATTCAACTGTAGGTTAAGTAAATCTCTGTCTGAACTTGTAATTGCGTCCAAAGCCTGCAAACGTGAAGAAATATGAGAAACCTTGAAGAATAATATGGAACCGTGCGTATGTACAGCTCTTTGCGTAATTGCTCTCTTTAGCATTGTATAAGTAGATCCCCATCTTGTCTTGACATCCAAGAGCAATTTGTTATCAGGAAGATCATAAATCACATTCAGCTCTGAAAATCTCTCTGATTTTGTGCGTGATATTCTAATTGTGCTTACAAGACGTCTTACCTGTTAAACGCGCAACCATTAAATACTTTAAGTATATTTGGGTACAAACTCATTTACTTTAGTCACTGCTGAACCAATAGTTATTGTCGTCGTTTCGGCAGATTCGTTTGGTTGCGTTAAATTTGAATCGTATTCATTCTCATGAGTGGCAACCGACCTCAAAGATTTTAATAAATCCTGCACGACAATGTTCAAAACATGAGCGAAACATCGAATTCGATTTTCAGATGAAAATCGAAAACCCAACTCGGCGGAACGCGTTTGTAATTCTTCGGTAAATGTATCGTTATTTCCCGCGTTATCCATTGTCACGGCTAGCACCTAAGCAGGGGTTTAGTCAACACTTCTTAAATATTCTTAAAAGGTTTTAAAACAATTACTTTAGTTATTTGGCGGTCGCTCAGAAGCTTTAAGAATTTATCGCAAATATTTTTTCCTGTATGACGCCCAGGAAAAAACATAAACCCCAACAAGATGTCGTGTCCATTCCATGATTCGTCGACCCAGTGACACGTTACAGCAATGAAGGGTAACATATTTGCTGATGTCCAACAATCATGTGTGAAGGACAATTGCCTCTCAGAGTTCTATTCAATTAAAAAGTAAACATTCCAAGTCCAATCATTTGACTTAGTTTACAACTGATATGACTTTACTAACCTTAAATAAATTGGTTATTACTTCTATTTCGGTATGGTATTCCTTTATAATATCAGTTTTAATTGTAGTATCTGATATTTGTAAATGGGTAAGAAACATGACAGGATTCAGGGAGCATAACATATCTCGGAAACTTTTATCTTCAACAATTTGAAATGCTTGGTCTGATAAAACGACAAATCTAACCAGTTGCAACCTTGCGTTTACTAATTCAGACTTGGAATGATCAAAGTTAAAAAACTTAAGCACTTGGTTAAAAATAAAAGTACATTTCCCATTGGTTTAATGGTAGCTAGTTGGAACATCACGATCAATGTTGGCAAACCTGCTAGGTTATTTTGAATAGATGATTTTGTTTGGTTAGTAATGGATTCTCTCGTCGTCAAGCAACCAGTTGAATAATATACCTTGATACCAACTTACAACACTAAACCTAACAGGGGAATGTGTATTGCTATTTAATAAGCGTTTTTACTCGATTCGTGCCTAGTGGTACGTCAGGATGTTTCCCAGCCTTTGCAAACATAGGTTGCACCTTGTCCGGGTGTTTAGTAACTAGGTGATGGCGCAAATTTCCCGTACTACGGTTTGTCTTTGAGTCTTGGCAATATCTACCACTACCAATGTTATGTAATATTACAGTGAAAAATATAATTCCACGACCGCTAACAAATTTAGTTTAAATTTAAATTCAATTTCACTTACCCAGAGCAATGAACGCATTTAGCATATACTTTAAATGTACCATCAGATTGGATAACATTGTCCTTGGTAAAGTGGTTCCAAACCTCACTTCTTTTTCCCCGCTCCGCGTTGCTACTCCGCGTTTCCGAACAAGTAGCCATTTAAAGCCCGATTGTTTGTTTTTCAAATCAAAACTGAACGTAGCGATGATAATTTACAATATGATCACATTGTCTCAAACGGATAACTAACCAAAGGGTTTTGTGTATCAAATGACGTAAACTCAATGATAAAAATGTCTATAAACAGTTATCGCGGATTGTAAGACTAGATAAAAAAACGGATAAAACACATGTAACAATAACGAGTATAAATAGGATCACAACAGGTAGCTGCCAACTGCAGTTGGTTGAAAAAATCCATTAATCTTTTATTAAAACGGTTTGAACTTCAACCAGTTTATCAGTTGGCGTAACCGAACATAGACGACGGTTGGAAGCACTAGACAACTCCCATTAGACATTATGCATGATTTACAAGAAGGGATCATAAGTAAAATTCTTAAACTGGTTCTGTCCAAATTCATTTCATCAAGCGGGATTTCTCTTGAAATATTAAATCAAAAACTTTCTGATTTCCCTTACGGAAAGTCAGAAAAAAACACACCTCAAATTCAGGTTAGAAATGCTGTTTTGGGTAATGGACAACTTAAAGGCACAGCCACGGAACTCTTCTGCTTATTTAGACTCTTACCTCTGATCTTCGAAGAATACATTACTAATGATAACCCATACTGGGGGATATATATTCAGCTTAGAAAAATATGTGATTATTTATTCTCCCCTTCGATACCAAAGGAATGTTTGTCTGATCTTGAAAATGAAATCAAAGCGTTTCTCACACAAGTTAAAGAGTTTTGTGGTGATGAGTTTTTAACACCAAAATTTCATTATCTAATTCATTATGTTGGTTGCATTAAAAAAATTGGCCCTCTTCGCTATATATCGTGCATTCGGTTCGAAAGCAAGCATTCTTATTTTAAAGCCATTACCCTAACTTGCAAAAATTTCAAGAATATCACAAAAACTCTATCGCACAAACACCAATTTTACCAGTGCTATAACTGGTTGTCAGAAAAAACGCCTTGCATTGAACACACATCATTAGGATCATTCATTGAAAAATCAACACTGCCTCTTGAAATCAAAACCCAACTTAGCCCTGATTTACCCAATCAATTATATTCTGTTAAAACGGCAATTTACGACAGCATTAAATTTGCTATTGGAAACCTTCTCGTTTACGAGCTAACTTCGTCGTCAAATCCAAGATTTTTAGAAATAAAGTTTATATTCTCCGTAAATAATCGCTTATTAATAGTGGGATCTCTTTTAAACTGTCAAGGGATTTCTGAACGTTTACATTGTTATGAACTTATATCGCAACAGTTATGTGAATGGAGGATTATAGAAGCGGGTGTATTTACCAATTACCATATGGTAGACAAGTACCAAATTGGAGACAAAACTTACATGCCCATGCGATATGGGTGTCTATCCAACCTGAATTATTTCTAAAATACTTCCCAAGTCGTCAATTTGATTTAATTATAATTGATTTTTGGACGATAATTTTTACAAATGTGACCAGCCTTTTAAAAATTTTAACTTTTGGTTTTACATGGTTATACTTACAAGTTTTATGTATGAATATATTTATCTTATTTTTTAATTCGATTAACGTGGAACTTGTAAAATTTGGCATAATATTTTCGTTTACCATATTAAATATTTATTTGGACATTTTGACTTTTTTTAATTCTTGTTTAAAAAGAGAAATATTACATTTCATATGAGCTTTAAATATTGCATGACATAGTTTAATTCATTCTATATACTTGGATGTAGGTATTTAATGTGGAACTCAAATCAAATTCCCTCGTCAACTTCTTTGTTGTTCCTCTCAGTTAACCCCATGGGGTGAAGGACGGTTGAATGCTTTCTCCCTTAGTCCCTATATAAATGTCCCCCTCGCAGGTGACCACACTTTCTTGCTATATTGTATATAACCCTCGATATAACCAACCCTATTTCTTAGGTTCTATTTTTATTTCTAAAGCAAAAGCAAGTAACTGTGACTGAAAACCACTGAGTATTGTATATCTAAAATATCTTTCGTCTTCTCGAGAGGCGCGACACTGTTTCTTAGACTAAGAACTTCAGATTTAAAAATAAGAGGAAATCAAGTTCTTCAAGGGAGGTTAAAAAGGAAATTCAAGTGTTTTTTATCGATTTTTCTACTCCTATCAAACTTCTGTGTTAAACATCCGAAAATATATCCGAATGCTTTTAAAAATCAAAACAAATTCAAATTTCAACCATAATTTAAACGTAGCACCCCTGACCAATCGTGAACCACCCCACCTTCCCTCGTGAGAAGTGGTAAACATTGTATGCGACATTAAAAAAGTCACGGAAATTTTATTAGAGGGAAGGTGGGGTTATTCAATTGACAGGAGGTGCAACTTTCAAATCATCGATAAAATATAAATCCGTTTTTGGATATATTTCCTCGATGTTACACTATGAAGCATCCACAAAAACACTTCACTTTTCAATTCACCCTTCCTCAGGTGGTGAAATTGTATGGTCGAAAAAATCGAGGGAATGAACCCCTCGGTTTTAAAAAATTCTGGGAAGCGGGTGGGTTAAGCAGCGTGTATTGAATGGGCCACATTTTCTAGTGAATACCTTCGTCTCCCCGTTTATTCCTCCCGTCGAGCGAACCTTCCTTGGAAACCTTGTACTGAATGTACTAGATAATGCTTTTACTGTAAATAAGGAGTATACTATAGAGTAATGGCAGTTTCCAAGCTTTGACTTTATTAAGGTCTATGGACAAATAACATGGGGTGCTGCTGGTCTATTGACATCTTTTCAAGCAAATTCTTTTCTCGAAGATAAAATCTGACCTTTTTCGATAGGGGTTAGAGAAAACACACCTTTATATATCTACGTATATATATTTGGCCCCGCTAATTTTCACGTGACGTCACAATTGAGAGGTCCATCACGTCAAGGAGTTAGAGCCGCGATCCAAGGTTGAATGAAAAGAAATATGAAAGAATAATGAAAAAGAAAACCTAGGTTTACAGCTTCAGATGGCAGAAATCTTCTTTAGTAATATTGTTTTTTTTTTCGTTCCCTTTCTTAATACTATCTGCTTTTACTCTACAAAATGTAGCGGAAACCATACGGGCTGAAGGGAAGCAGAATTTTTGCAATTTAAGGTTAAACATCCTACTTTTAAGGCGTGAAAAAGTAAAGAAGCATTTTTTACTCCATTTCTCAAATAACACAGCCATATCCATAAATGGAGTATGAAAGGAATAATTAAGAATTACTCAATTTTTATATCCGTTTCCGGTGTGCAAAAGGAACCATTTTAACACCTATTTCATACAGTACCTTTATAAATGTTAAATGGAGTATTTTAGCGGTAAATATGAATTACTCCTTTTTAAAATACATTTGGGTAGTGAAAATGGAATCAAATGCAGTATACACCATTTTGACCCCATTTCATACAGTACCTTTATATACCTTTATAATTGTTAAATGGAGTATTTTAGCGGTAAATATGAATTACTCCTTTTTAAAATACATTTGGGTAGTGAAAATGGAATCAAATGCAGTATACACCATTTTGACACCTTCCCACACAGTACCTTTTTAAACCTTAATGGTGTATGAAAGGAATCACTAGTAAAATACTCCATTTTTTAACACCATGAAAGGTGTAAAAATGGAATAAAACTTTATTTACTCCATTTTCCTGATTAGAAAACACCATAAAAGGAATAAACATATATCTTTACCCCTGATACACCCTTAGAACACCATCTTTTTTTAGAGTGTATTTGTCCCCCTGCTTCGTAACATTTGCTCCACAGGATACTCCATATATGGGAAAAACCTGGAAAACTCACAGCGCAATTGCGTGCACCTTTAGTGGAAGCCCCACCTTAGGGAGGCCGGACGTTTCTCGTAACCCTGGCCGATCGCAGCGTATGTCTTAACCTTAAGGATGATGATGGAGTAGAAGCCAGTTGTACAGACTGTTGTGTTGTCCATGTGGGATGGACAAAAACAAAGACCAGAATATGGCGGTATTAGAAGCCAGGTGTACAGACTGGTGTCCATGTGGGATGGACAAAGAGCAGATGATGGGGACTAGAAGCCAGTGTGTACAGACTGGTGTCTATGTGGGCTGGTGGTGTTAGACAGGCATTTGAGTAATATCCTGTGAGTGAATTACAATTTTCGAAATATCCGGAAATTGAGAACACGTTTGCTCCGATTTGCAAACTGCGAACGCGGTCACGTGGGTGTAACAACAAATTTATAAATTTATTCTGAATCAGATTCCAATTCGCGTTTAATTCGATCACGAAAATAAAGAACGGATCTGAAATAAAAGGGTTAATTATCTAAAACATGTAAAATTAACGGGTAATCAGATTTCTTACTTCTTGGTCAAGCTTCCGGTTTCTCTCAACAAATTTTAGCAAAAATGCGATTTCATCTTCGCCAACTTTAAAAATCTCGTCCTTGATTGGTTCTTGAAGATATCGTTTCGCGTCACAATAAAATACACGCAATGACCTTCGGTAGAAAATGTAATGTATTTCACTACTTTAGTCATATTTCAAAAAGAATGAGTGCTAATAGATAGTTCACCTCAGTGATAGGTCTATAAGGAATTCAGAAGATTCCATCTCCTTACGCTTATTAATTATTACACTTAAAAAACTTCGGGCCAATTGCCTGGCTTTAAATAATCTTTTTTTACTAAACGTTTCAGAAACTTTTTCTAGTGAATACCAGGGAATTTCCGGTAAAACCTCAATTTTCAAGAAAAATATTTCAGTTTAAAAAATTAAAAGAAAAACGGACTCTTAACCCTCTTACATTTTCGAAACATTTCGTTTCAAAAGATGACTCTTCAACCAAATTTTTACCCGACGGATTTTGTCTCGATCCTTCTGCTACAACTGACGTTTCATCTATCTCTTGCACAACTTCGCTTATTTTCTATAAATATATTTCAAAGCATTAAAATTTGAAGAGTTTTTGACTTCGCACCCTTTACTTGTTCAGAGTTTTTCGTTTCCACCAAAGCTTGAGTTTCTGAACTTTTTATTTCGTCTGGCTTTTGCACCCTAAAAGAAAATTGTTGCAAAGTTATTACGTAAAATCTACTCCTTCAAATATCATTTACGTTTTTTCGTCTTCTATAGCGCTAGCGGTTTTTTTCTTAATATTTTCCACTACTTTAGTGTTGTCGTCGTCTTCGCAAATGTCGTCACCGGTGACAAAGACTTCGCCATTATTATCCTTTTCCTGTTGAACAGAACTAATGTATTAACAAAATACACAGTTCATTTCATTTTTTATACCTTTATTCTTTTTTGAATGTGATGCAGAAAACGGTTTTTAAGACTGCAGACCGTACGACGCCTCAAACGTGAATTTTCCTGACATTTATCACTAACTTTTTGCCAAAATACCCTTCCTGTCAGTCCAGGTCCAAACGGCGTTCCATTTAGATCTATGACGGCCTGCAAAATTCTTTGGTCCTCCTTTCGGCTGTACATTTTTCTAATACGCTGTGATCTAAAATGAACCTAATTTTAATTATATATGTAACTTAAAGTTTCTGGAACGTGTTCTTCTCTTACTGTAACACGATTTTTGGTCGCTTTGGACTTTGATTTGTTGTAACATTTTGTATTTCATTCTTCGAGGCCTTCTTCGTTTCGACTGTTTTCTCCAATTTTTCAATGTCACCTTCAGTTTTCGAAACATTAATCGGATTTTGTGCAAAACTCTTTATATAGCTTCCAAATAAAGTGGGCGGACCTGCTCCCCCTTTTGTTTTCTTCCCCCTCATTGCTTTATTATTCGACCTCATCTACATCAATGATTCATGGTGTCTTGACCCTATTTAATTGTCTCTTTTTTGGTTAAAAAGGAAGTTCAAAATAACCCAGTTACTTTTTAACTGCCATTTCCACAAACTCGAGGCTGAAAGTAAATTGAAAGAAACTGGGTTACTTTATCGGTTACTCAAGTAACTGGGTTACTTTCGCGGTTAATCAAGTAACTGGGCTACTTTCTCGGTTAATCAAGTAACTGGGCTACTTTATCTGTTACTCACTGCGAACTCTAGGAGAAAAGTAACTTGAAAGTTACTGGGTTGCTTCCTCGGTTACTTAAAGAACTAGGTTAATTTCTCGGTTACTCTCCGTAAGGTGGAATTGAAAAGTAACTTGAAAGTAACTGGGTTACTTTCTCTGTTATCTCCGTAATGTGGAAGTGATAAGTAACTTTAATGTATCGTCAAAATAAATTTGTAACATTCTTCAATTAAAAATGAATATATTTAATAAACAATAAATTTCTTACAAAATGAATTTAGTAATATTTTTATACACTTTTTAAATTGTGATATTTGTACTTTTTTATGATAATGCACTGTCTAAATTTTTATTTTTTTATTAAATTTTGGAATTATTCCGGAATCACTATCTGAGTCTGAATTTTCACTCTTAGTTTCACTACCGATGAAATCATTTTCATTTTCATTTTCTTCTATCTGTTTGAGATTATCGTCTATATATATATACAAGGAATAAAATTAGTATATTATATTTAGGTAATTAATAATCTCACCCTTACCATTAGACTCTTTGCTTGAAATTGACTCATTCTCACTGAAATCGTCCAATTTTTCCTTTTCTTCATTGTCTCTGGAGTTTAGTAGTTTATCCTGTTTGGCTTTATCGTCTTTGGCCTTCTGTTCTTTTTCCTCTTTGGCCTTTTTTTCTTTTTCCTCTTTGGCCTTTTTTTCTTTTTCCTCTTTGGCCTTTTGTTCTTTTTCCTCTTTGGCCTTTTGTTCTTTTTCCTCTTTGGCCTTTTGTTCTTTTTCCTCTTTGGCCTTTTGTTCTTTTTCCTCTTTGGCCTTTTGTTCTTTTTCCTCTTTTCTCTTCTGCCTTTTCTGCCTGTATACCATTTTTCGTTTTTTCTCTTGCAACTTTTTTCTTTCTTCAAAATTTATTTTTTCTTCCTCTTTAAACTTCCTTTTTTTCCTCTTGAATTTTTTGAATTTTCTCCTCCTCCCTCTTTCTCTTGTTAGCCTTTAGCTTTGATTTTTCGTTTTCATGGTCATTTTTAATTTCGTTTCTTCTTTTTTTTTGGAGGTTTCGGTTGTAGGTGTTGCATTTGCTTGTTCTAGTGTGGTCGAGCAACTGGGTTCTCCCAAACCTTCTTCATTAAAAATATGTACTTGTTAGCGTTTCTCTAAATAATAGTAATTAAATCACCAACCTTGGTCATTTGCAATTTCGTTTCTTCCTTTTTTGGAGGTTTCGGTTGTAGGTGTTGCATTTCCTTGTTCTAGTGTGGTCGAGCAACTAGGTGCTCCCAAACCTTCTTCTTTAAAAATATGTACTTGTTAGCGTTTCTCTCAATAATAGTAATTAAATAACCAACCTTCGAAATTTCTTCCTGGAGTAGCTGGAATCGAAGAATCCTCACTTTAATTTTTTTTAAATATACAAAGATTTGATTGGATGGGGGATAATAGACCTTTTCAACGTAAAAAAGGGGCTTGCCAAAGTTACCAACCCTCGGGATCGGGACCTACAAGCCATCAGTCTCCGCGCACTCTCATGATACAAAGAGACTAAAGCGCAGGCACCAAAAAGCAAGATGGAAGGCAGTTTAACCCCCCTTAGTCTTTTCACTTCAATACCCCTAGTCCTAAGACAACAAGTTAAAATACCCGTATTTATCAATGCATTGCTGTCCAACACTACTCCGTCTCGAAATTTGCACATCTTTCTGGATTCCAAACTACGAATTTTCGTAATGATATAAGGCATAATACAGCCTATAATGAATGCTAAAATCGGTGGAGAATTTCATTTCAGGTTAAATTTACCCCAGAAAGAAAACTGTAATCTTACCCTTTCCCGACTTTGCGTTTCAACGTGGCGAAATAATCAATGCACGCTAAGTAATAGAAGGATTCCAATAGGTCATTTAGATAACAGGAAGACTTTGAGTGCGTTAGCAGTTTTAATATTCTGCTTATATCCTCGAAAGTTTCTGATATCGCTTCAATAGCCGCGATAATCGCGTAAGGATTGAGGTCATTGTCTGATTCGATCTCTGGGAACTGCTTTTTAACAAGCCTTTACGCTCCAGGGTATTTGCGGTGATTTTTAAGATAACCCATCATTTCTACGTTAGTTTCACGTTCGGCTAAATTATTTTTCTTTTCAAAAATAGCGATATCTTGAATGATTCCAAAAATAAGCTCTTCTGGGTTCAAAATTTCGAGATCCTCTAAATACAGGATTACTATTATTTTAACATGCTGGGCTTCCACCATTCCCTAGTAGCACTGCCGACGTAGGGCCTACATGGTCGGCTTTGTGTGTTACCGACGAGTTGGTAAAAAGTCACTAATAAGTCGGGAGAGTAATGGTTTGAAAGTCGAAATGTCCGCCTGGAGGGACGACGGCCCGCCGGTTTTCCTACTGTTTTGAGGCTACTATAAAACGACTGTTGGCCGACTTTTTGTCGGCGTCATTATGCCTACCTAAAGCTGCGCTCAATCCGGCGATTTCTTGGTTTTTTAGTATAGGAACGGTAAATCGTCGGTGAAGGGCTGGTAGAGTAAGGGTTTGAGAGTCTAAATATCCGCCCGGAGGGGCGACGGCCCGCCGGTTTTCCGACTGTTATGAGGCTACTATAACCCGACTGTTGGCTTTGACTAGCTCGTTGCCTTTGACTGTCTTGTTGGATTTGACTAGCTCGTGGGCTTTGACTAGCTCGTGGACTTTGACTAGCTCGTTGATTAGGAGTAGGTTGTTGATCGCGACGTATCTGTTGACTTTGTTTCAGTCTTTTAGCTCTTCCACCAAATCTTTCAACTTTGTGTTTTAGCCAGATCTGCGTTATTTTTTGGATATCGTAGTCTGTAACCTCTGAAGCTCTTTTGAGTTTTGGATTTTGAGAAATGGCAGCTACAAGAAATGGAATTTTATTTTCAATAGCTGCTATATGAAATGGACTTCACTCTTTAATAGCGGCTACTTGAGGCATGAAACTAACTATACAGATCATAGAGCCTCACACTAAGCTACAAAACCACCAATATTAAGCTTATTTGCCCCTTTTTCAACCCCACAATGGAAGGGGGATAAGGCGAATTAACAAGTATTTTTCAACTTTCAACCCCTGCAATTAGTTCTTCAGCATATAGTTAGTTCCATGTTTGACGTGTAATTTAATCTTATTTAGCATTTAAGAGATGGGATCTTTAACGGTATATAACCATTGAACAGAATTCCATTGGAACGAAATTCCATTGGACCGAAATAAAAAATAAGTTGTTCTAATTGACCGAAGCTAGCCGGCTGTTCCCAATGGACCTAATTCCCATTGAGCAGACTTGCCATTCCTGTTGGACAGAAGTCTCGTTGGAGCGAATTTCCCATTGGCGCGATTTCGCATTTTATCCTATTCCCATTGAGCAGACTTCCCATTCCTGTTGGAGAGAAGTCTCGTTGGAGCGAATTTCCCATTGGTGCGATTTCGCATTTTATAATGCTATATTAATTAAGGTCGTTGAAAAATAAACATGGGCCTTTTCCAAAATATTCTTATTTTCTAGGTTGGCCTAGGGTTAGCTTAGGTTAGCTTTGGTTAGGTTAGGTTAGGTTAGGTTAGGTTTGGTTTGGTTTGGTTTGGTTTGGTTAGGTTTGGTTAGGTTTGGTTAGGTTAGGTTAGGTTAGGTTATGTTAGGTTAGGTTAGGTTAGGTTAGGTTAGGTTATGTTAGGTTAGGTTAGGTTTGGTTAGGTTAGGTTAGGTTTGGTTAGGTTTTGTTAGGTTTGGTTAGGTTTGGTTTGGTTTGGTTTGGTTTGGTTTGGTTTGGTTTGGTTAGGTTAGGTTTGGTTAGGTTTGGTTTGGTTAGGTTTGGTTAGCTTTGGTTAGGTTAGGTTTGGTTTGGTTTGGTTTGGTTAGGTTTGGTTAGGTTTGGTTAGGTTTGGTTAGGTTAGGTTTGGTTTGGTTTGGTTTGGTTTGGTTAGGTTAGGTTAGGCTAGGTTAGGTTTGGTTAGGTTAGGTTAGGTTTGGTTTGGTTTGGTTTGGTTAGGTTTGGTTAGGTTAGGTTAGGTTCGGTGTGTGGAATCGGATATAGACGAATTCATTTATTCCATAAATAAGCCGGAATCGTCGTTAACAGCAGCTTCAAGCTTGGGCCAAAAAGCGACGCCAGTCATCGTTCACTACCTCTAGCGTTGGCTCTTGGCAGAACGAGAATGGCTGCTTGCCCCATGTACGGTTGGATTCTCTTTTTGTACTTAATGATTTCATTCACATGACCAATCTGTCGAATGGGACTTTTTGCCGAATGGGATTTCTGTCGAATGGGATTCCCGACCGAATGGGATTTCCGACCGAATGGGATTTCCGACCGAATGGGATTTCCGACCGAATGGGATTTCCGACCGAATGGGATTTCTGTCGCATGGGATTTCTGTCGAATGGGATTTCTGTCGAATGGGATTTTCGGCCGAATGGGATTTCTGTCGAATGAAATTCTGCCCAACGGATTCTTTCCAATGGGATATAAGCTCTTTAACAGCAAGCATGATATAAAGTTTTATCACTAATAGAAATCAAAATCATAAAAGGTACTACATACATATTATTATGCTTTTTAGAGTCAAATCGGAAAAGGCAATTTTCCCATTAGCTCCTTTCCAATTCATTTGTAAGACCAGCTCGTGTTTAAGAGTTTTTCTCAAAGCTCTTCTAGTGATACTATCCAGGTTACATCCTCCACAACTCTTTATGATAGTGCGTGAAAAAATGCAATTAATTTATGGTAGGAGGAACTATCGGAAATCTGCTCAAATAGAGGTGAACGATTTCAATTCATTTACTTCGATTAAAAACAAACATTCAAAGGGTGTTAACCTTCGCCTACAACGAGTATGAATGTACTTCGCAGGCAAATGTGTCCACACTGTATTATAA